>NC_058081.1:646682449-646835517 GCF_014858855.1 Bufo gargarizans
ACCCTGTTTTAAAGTCCCTAGAGAAGAGCAGTATTTGTGGAAGCAGGTATATTGCAGGCCTCAATCAGTATTTGGTGGAAGCCGGTATATCAAACCTCTTAATCAGTATTTTTCGGAAGCCGGTATATCAATCCCTTTAATCAGTGTTTTGTGGAAACAGGTATATCGCACCCCTCAATCAGTATTTCGTGGAACCAGGTATATCAATCCCCTTAATCATTATTTTGTGGAAGCATGTATATAGAACCCCTTAAATATTTGGTGGAAATAGGTATATCACAACCCTCAATCTGTATTTTTTGGAAGCAGGTATATCAAACCCTATTTTCAGTATTTTGTGGAAGCAGGTATATCGCACCCCTCAATCAGTATTTTATGGAAATAGGTATATAGAACCCCTTAATCAATATTTTGTGAAAGCAGGTATATAAAAACCCCTTAATCAGTATTTTGTGGAAACAGGTATATCAAACCCCTCAATCTGTATTTTGTGGAAGCAGGTATATTGAACCCCTTAATCATTATTTTGTGGAAGCAGGTATATCAAACCCCTAATCAGTATTTTGCGGAAACAGGTGTATCGCAGGCCTCAATCAATATTTGGTGGAAGCAGGTATATCAATCCCCTTAATCAGTATTGTCACGCACTAGGTCTCCTATAAGCCGCAGACCTGCTGCTTAGCTTCGGGAGCGAGGATCTGTATTTAGCCTCGTTCCCAGGGCGGCTTTGCTAGCTGGGAGGCTCCCTGCTCCTAGGTCTGTCTTGAGCGCCGAGCTGATCACTTAGTGCTCGACTTGTCTGTCGGTCATGTGACGCTGGCCACGTCACGTGACCCTCAGACCCCACTATAAATACAGGCAGCCTGCTGGCTACAGGTTGCCTGTTAATATTAGGTTCCTGGCTATTTGTTGGACTACTGAATACTCACCTGATCTTGTTCCCTGACGATCATTTTCCTGTTCCTCCTGTACTGCGCATCCCTCCTGGTATTGTGACCTCGGCTCCCACCTGACTACTCTTGCGGACTCCTCTGGTACTTCTCTACTCTCCTGGTATTTGACCCCGGCTTCTCCTGACCATTCTTTGCTTAACCCTTTGTACTGTGTAGCTCTCTTGGTTCTGACCCGGTCCATTCATGTTCCGTATTTTGTCTTGTCTGTCTTCCCTGCACATATCCTAAGTAAGGGACTGTCGTCCAGTTGTCCCCTGTCATCAGGACTCGTGAAGCAAGTAGGCAGGGCCAGGGGTGAGGGTGGAGACAGTGGTCACTATCCTTCCCCCTGTGTGTGTGTGGACGTGACCGCTACAAGTATTTTGTGGAAGCAGGTATATCAATCCCCTTAATCAGTATTTTGTGGAAGTAGTTATATCGCACCCCTCAATCAGTATTTTGTGGAAGCATGTATATAGAACCCCTTAATCAATATTTGGTGAAAGCAGGTATATTGCACCCCTCAATCTGCATTTTGTGGAAGCAGGTATATCAAACCCCTTAATCAGTATTTTGCAGAAACAGGTGTATCGCAGGCCTCAATCAATATTTGGTGGAAGCAGGTATATCACACCCCTCAATCAGTATTTTGTGGAAGCAGATATATTGCACCCCTCAATCAGTATTTTGTGGAAACAGGTATATAGAACCCCTTAATCAATATTTTGTGAAAGCAGGTATATAAAAACCCCTTAATCAGTATTTTGTGGAAGCAGATATATCGCACTCCTCAATCTGCATTTTGTGGAAGCAGGTATATAGAACCCCTTAATCATTATTTTGTGGAAGCAGGTATATCAAACCCCTTAATGAGAATTTTGTGGAAACAGGTGTATCGCAGGCCTCAATCAATATTTGGTTGAAGCAGGTATATCAATCCCCTTAATCAATATTTTGTGGAAGCAGTTAAATCGCACCCCTCAATCAGTATTTTGTGAAATCAGGTATATAAAAACCCCTTTAATCAGTTTTTTGTGGCAGCAGGTATATTGCACCCCTCAATCTGTATTATGTGGACCCAGGTATATAGAACCCCTGAATCAATATTTGTTGAAGCAGGTATATCAAACCCCTCAATCAGTATTTTGTGGTAGCAGTTATATCGCACCCCTCAGTCAGTATTTTGTGGAAGCAGGTATATAGAACCCCTTAATCAATATTTGGTGAAAGCAGGTATATCGCACCCCTCATTCTGTTTTTTGTGGAAGCAGGTATATCAAACCCCTTAATCAGTATTTTGCGAAAGCAGGTATATCGCAGGCCTCAATCAATATTTGGTGGAAGCATGTATATCAATCACCTTAATCAGTATTTTGTGGAAGCATGTATATAGAACCCCTTAATCAATATTTGGTGGAAGCAGGTATATCACAACCCTCAATCTGTATTTTGTGGAAGCAGGTATATCAAACCCTTGATTCAGTATTTTGTGGAAGCAGATATATTGCACCCCTCAATCAGTATTTTGTGGAAACAGGTATATAGAACCCCTAATCAGTATTTTGTGGAAGCAGGTATATCGCACCCCTCAACCAGTATTTTGTGGAATCAGGTATATAAAAACCCCTTTAATCAGTTTTTTGTGGCAGCAGGTATATTGCACCCCTCAATCTGTATTATGTGGACCCAGGTATATAGAACCCCTGAATCAATATTTGTCGAAGCAGGTATATCAAACCCCTCAATCAGTATTTTGTGGAAGCAGGTATATCGCAGGCCTCAATCAATATTTGGTGGAAGCAGGTAAATTGCACCTCTCAATCAGAATTTTGTGAAAGCAGGTATATCAAACCCCTTAATCAGTATTTTGTGGAAGCAGGTATATTGCACCCTTCATTCGGTTCAGGTATATCACACCCATTGCAAATAGTTGTTCCAATAGCGCTTGTCCCTCTGTATACCTGCGGTATCGCAGAAGAACCGCACACAACTGCTGCACTATACAAATGCTAGAAAGTATATTATAAGTATTTCACACCCCTCAGTATATCGATAGCACACCTATTCCAGTCCCTTAAAGGACTTTTGTGGCACTATTAGCTAGCGCTTGGTGTCCCTAACAGTCTGTCGCTGCTCCACAAAGCAACCTCTCCCTACACTGGCAAAACACAGAATGTAAAATGGCTGCCAGATTAGGTTCTGTTATAGAGTGGGGGTGTGTCCATGTGCTGTCCTGCCCCAACTGATGGATGTATCATGGGTCAAAGTTCATGCGAACATCGCCATATGTTCACATTTCCGGCGAACGCGCAAAGTTCGCTGCAAAACGACTGCTGGACAAACCGAAAGTTCATCTCTACTCAGGAAGGATAAAGATCTGATATCATCAAAGTCTTAAGCTGTAACTCTGTCTCTCCCCTATATTTTACACTGCAGCTCTGCTTATTCAGTTTTAATACAGTTTTTTTGCACAAGCACAGCAAAAGCTCATTGTACAAAGAGCTGGTTTAAAAAGAGAGCAGTTGAGACAGCTGATCATACTCTACATGCCCCTAGTTAGTCAGTAATAAAAATACTTGCCATGCATGAGCCAGAGTTAAATGGGTTGTACGACCAAAAATTAAAAGTATGCAGAGTAAGGGGGCTTGTAAACCAATTTAAAAATGGTCATTCACTTCAGTGGCAGCCTGGGAAAAGTGGCCCTGGGAAAAATAAAAGTGGCCCCATGTCATAGGCGGGTCTAAATTTACAGAATGGGTTGCAACACAAGTAGGCAGGTCCTGCAGCCATTGGAGAGATTCTCCTACATTAATTAATGCTGAGAGAATCAGATCATTTCATACCTGGTTGTCAGCCATGAGGACGGCTTGGGTGGTCCTCTGTCACTACCAGAGGTTTGAGACGTTCTCACAGCTCTGTGTCTCCACCCCTGTGATGATGTCACTTAGAGTTTGGAGGTGTTCTCACTGTTCTGTTTCTCCGCCCCTGTGATGAGGTCTTTACTCCCAGCTGTCTCTCCTGCGTTTGATTTCCCTGCCTTTAAATCACCCCTCCTCCTATTGCAGGGCGTGGATTATATTTCTCTTTTCAGTTGTAGCTCTGCCTTGAGTATCTTCACTTCTTAAGCTACTAGTTCTCTGGACCTGTGTTCTGCTGATGCAAGCACTCCGGATATTGCCAGCGGCCCTTGGATCCGGCTGCAGCTCCATCAGCTAAGTGTGCAGACTTTGTTGTGTACCTGGTGATTTCCTGACTGGATCTGAGGTGGCCACGGTTCCCTCCATATTCTGAGCAGGGCATCGGTGGCCGTGCCCCTTCCACTATTGTAGGGGTTACAGAGCTCATCAATCTAAGGTACGCGGGCATGCCTCGTTCCACCATTTGGATCCGGGCATGTGCTTTAGCAGCATAGGGAGAGTGTTGAGGGTCTGACAGGGGTCACCCTTTCTCTTCCCTAGTTTGGGTCCGGTCAGTAGCTCTTCTTACTGTGTATGCTCTGGTTACCCTTAAACAGCCGTGACATTATAATCCACCAAAACCGTCCTTGTTGACATGGATCCGCTTTCTGGCTTGGTTGACCGCATGCAGGGTCTTTCTTTGGAAGTAGCGGATCTCCGTCAATCTGTGACTCAGCTACAAACATTGGGCTCTGCTCCGGCTCATGGAGTCTGTTGCGAGCCAAAAGTCTCACTTCCGGAAACGTTCTCCGGGGGCAGTGAGAATTTTGTTCGCTTCAGAGAGGCATGTAAACTCCATTTTTGTTTGTGTCCCCACTCCTCTGGTAATGAGGAACAGAGGGTGAGGATTGTCATCTCCCTGCTCAGGGGTAATGCTCAGACTTGGGCTTTTTCGCTGTCATCAGGGGATCCCTCCCTTCGATCCGTGGAAAGATTTTTTGTGGCCCTGGGGCAGATATATGATGACCCGGATCGTGTTGCTCTGGCAGAATCGAACTTACGTGTTTTATGCCAGAACAAACTGTCTGCGGAGCTTTATTGTTCTGAATTTCGGAGATGGGCAGCTGATTCAGGCTGGAATGATGCTGCACTCCGAAGTCAGTTCTGTCATGGTCTCTCAGAGGGTTTGAAAGATGCCTTTGCTTTCCATGAGAGACCAACGTCCTTAGAGTCTGCCATGTCATTGGCGGTACGCCTTGACAGGCGTCTAAGGGAAAGAAACAAGACCTCTCCGTCCAGCCATTGTCAGTCTAGGGGCAATGGTGCGGACTCATTCAGTATGCAGGGGTCTCATCCTGTCTCGCTCCCCTCTGAGGAGGAGCCCATGCAGCTAGGCCGACTTGCCCCTGATAAAAGAGGATTTAGTCCTCAGAATATGGTGTGTTTTTGTTGTGGGGGCATAGGTCATTTGGCAAATGTTTGTCCGTCTAGGAGATTCCTGAACTGTACTAAGAGCGATAATAGGAGAAAAACCTCAAGAGGTAGATCATCAAGTTCTGCTTCATCTGCTACTTTGGGCAAGGTTGATGTGGGAATTGATGCTATTCCTCTGACCTGCAGTTCTCGTTTTCTCCTGTCTGCCAGGGTGGCGCTAGAGAGCAAAGTCATTCCTTGTGAGATTTTTGTCGATAGTGGAGCGGCCGTCAATTTTATTGACACTCAATTTGTAGCCATGCATGGTTTTCAGGTTTGTACATTAGAAAAGGATATACCTGTTTTTGCTATCGACTCTGCTCCACTCTCGCAGAGATCTCTGAAAGGCATTGATCACAATATCCGGCTAGCTGTAGGTGACACTCATGTGGAGGAGATATCTTGTTTTGTCCTTAACGGATTGCCTTCTCCTCTAGTTTTGGGGCTACCCTGGCTCACTAGACATAACCCCACTATTGATTGGCAAGGAAGGCAAATAAATTAGTGGAGTCACTTTTGTAGTGAGAATTGTCTCACAGCGACTTTTGCAGAGGTGTCTACTAAAACTGTGCCATCATTTCTCTCTGATTTCTCGGATGTGTTTTCCGAGAGCGGTGTTCAGGAGCTACCTCCTCACCGGGAGTTTGACTGTCCCATTAACCTCATTCCCGGCGCCAAGCTGCCAAAAGCACGCCTCTACAATCTCTCACAACCGGAAAGACTCGCAATGCGAACCTATATCTCCGAGAGTCTCGAGAAGGGGCATATTCGTCCCTCAAAGTCACCTGTTGCCGCAGGTTTTTTTTTTTTGTTAAAAAAAAAGATGGCTCTCTGAGACCTTGTTTAGATTTTAGGGAGCTGAACCGTATCACGATTCGCGAACCCTATCCCCTTCCTCTGATCCCGGACCTCTTCAACCAAATTGTTGGGGCCAAGGTGTTTTCCAAATTGGATCTGAGAGGCGCGTACAACCTGGTCAGGGTCAGAGAGGGGGATGAATGGAAAACGGCCTTTAATACCCCTAACGGGCATTTCGAGAATCTCGTTATGCCTTTCGGCCTGATGAATGCTCCGGCCGTCTTTCAGCATTTTGTTAATAGTATTTTCTATCATTTAATGGGGAAATTTGTATTGGTGTATCTTGATGATATTTTGATTTTTTTCCCCTGATGTTCAGACCCATCAGGATCATCTTTTTCAGGTCCTGCAGATACTGCAGGAAAATAAACTGTATGCCAAGCTGGAGAAATGTCTTTTTATGGTATCGGAGATTCAATTTCTGGGTTTTCTCCTCTCTGCTTCTGGTTTTCACATGGATCCGGAGAAGGTCCGTGCTGTGCTGGAGTGGGAGCTTCCTGAAAATCAGAAGGCATTGATGCGCTTTCTGGGTTTTGCTAACTACTACAGAAAGTTCATTTTGAATTATTCCTCTATTGTCAAACCCCTTACTGACATGACAAAAAAGGGGACGGATTTTTCCTCTTGGTCGGAGGAGGCGCTTGCAGCCTTTTCTAAGATTAAAGAGAGTTTTGCGTCTGCTCCCATCTTGGTGCATCCCGATGTTTCCTTACCTTTTTATTGTTGAGGTGGATGCTTCCGAGGTGGGTGTGGGCGCAGTTTTGTCCCAGGGCCCCTCTCCTGCCAAATGGCGACCTTGTGTCTTTTTCTCTAGAAAACTCTCCCCGGCAGAGAGAAACTATGATGTGGGAGATAGGGAGTTGTTGGCCATCAAGTTGGCTTTCGAGGAATGGCGCCATTGGTTGGAGGGGGCCAGGCACCCTATCACCGTTTTTACCGACCATAAGAATCTGGCGTACTTGGAGTCGGCCAGGCGTATGAATCCGAGACAGGCCAGATGGTCTCTGTTCTTCTCCAGATTCAATTTTGTTGTTACTTTCCGCCCTGGGATCAAGAATGTGAAGGCTGATGCTCTCTCTCGCTGTTTTCCGGGAGGAGGAAACTCCGAGGACCCGGGTCCCATTTTGGCAGAGGGGGTAGTTGTTTCTGCTCTATATTCCGATTTGGAGGCCGAGGTCCAGGCTGCCCAGACTGAGGCACCTGCCCGTTGTCCCTCCGGGAAGTTGTTCGTGCCTCCTGAGCTACGTCACAAACTCTTTAAGGAACATCATGATACGGTTCTTGCTGGTCACCCCGGGAGTAGAGCCACGGTAGATCTCATTGCTCGGAGATTTTGGTGGCCGGCTCTTCGTAAGTCTGTGGAGGGTTTTGTGGCTGCTTGTGAGACGTGCGCTCGCGCTAAGGTCCCTCGTTCACGACCTTCAGGTTCCCTTCTCCCGTTACCCATACCTTCCCGTCCTTGGAAACACCTGTCCATGGACTTTATCACGGATCTTCCTCGTTCCTCGGGGAAGTCTGTGATCCTGGTGGTCGTGGACCGTTTTAGCAAGATGGCTCATTTCGTTCCTTTCCCTGGTTTACCCAATGCTAAAACGTTGGCGCAAGCTTTTGTCGACCATATTGTTAAATTGCACGGCATTCCCTCTGATATTGTTTCCGATAGAGGCACGCAGTTTGTGTCCAGGTTCTGGAAGGCTTTCTGTTCTCGCCTGGGGGTTCGGCTGTCCTTCTCTTCTGCTTTTCACCCGCAGTCGAATGGTCAGACTGAGCGCCTCATTCAGAATCTGGAGACATATTTGCGCTGTTTTGTGGCGGAGAACCAGGAGGATTGGTGTTCATTTCTCCCTCTTGCTGAGTTTGCTTTGAACAACCGTCGTCAGGAATCTTCTGATAAGTCACCATTTTTTGGTGCATATGGGTTCCATCCGCAGTTTGGGACATTCTCGTGAGGGGCTCTTTCTGGTTTACCTGAGGAGGAGAGATTTTCCTCGTCTTTGTCTACCATTTGGCAAAAGATTCAGAGTAATCTCAGAAAGATGAGTGAGAAGTATAAGCGTGTGGCTGATAAGAGACGTGTGCCTGGTCCGGACCTGAATGTGGGTGATCTGGTGTGGTTGTCTACAAGAAATATTAAACTGAAGGTTCCCTCCTGGAAATTGGGTCCCAAGTTTATTGGGCCTTATAAAATTTTGTCAGTCATCAATCCTGTTGCCTTCCGTCTTGATCTTCCACGGGTTTGGAAGATACATAATGTATTTCACAAATCTCTCTTAAAACCATATGTCCAGCCCACGGTACCCTCCTCTTTGCCTCCTCCTCCGATTTTGGTTGATGGCAATCTGGAGTTTGAGGTTTCCAGAATTGTGGACTCTCGCATTGTCCGCGGTTCTCTTCAGTACCTCGTTCATTGGAAGGGTTATGGTCCTGAGGAGAGGATGTGGGTTCCGATGTATATACTCCGGATATTGCCAGCGGCCCTTGGATCCGGCTGCAGCTCCATCAGCTAAGTGTGCAGACTTTGTTGTGTACCTGGTGATTTCCTGACTGGATCTGAGGTGGCCACGGTTCCCTCCATATTCTGAGCAGGGCATTGGTGGCCGTGCCCCTTCCACTATTGTAGGGGTTACAGGGCTCATCAGTTTAAGGTACGCGGGCATGCCTCGTTCCACCATTTGGATCCGGGCATGTGCTTTAGCAGCATAGGGAGAGTGTTGAGGGTCTGACAGGGGTCACCCTTTCTCTTCCCTAGTTTGGGTCCGGTCAGTAGCTCTTCTTACTGTGTATGCTCTGGTTACCCTTAAACAGCCGTGACATCCTCTGGGCTTCGATTCTCCAGAAAATCTCCCTGTAGGGTCTACGGCCAGTCTGCCCTTGATTCACTTTATGAATGTCCCACTGATCTAGTGCTGTGGCTGCCATCTCTTCTCAGAATCAATGGCTGGCTTCTGCGGTCATGTGTACTGTGATGGTTTGCCACTGCAGGGTCTCAGGCTCAGCGATCATGAGCGATTCCTGCACATGTCACCGCTTAGGCCAGTGGTTGGCTGCAGTGATCACATAAATGGAAACGGCATGTCATCATTTTGAGTCTCTTGGGGACTAGAAATAGAGACAGGAGCCACCGTGGGACCATCAATAAAGTGGGTTATCCTCTTGTAATTTTTTTAAGCCTTCCCTCTTCTAAACACTACGTTCTGCTTAATTTTATTCTTTGGTTGGACAAGACCTCTAAGGGATTCCTGAAGAATTTATGGAATGAAGAAAAATTTCATAACTGGAGATAGAATTCTAAGGTCATATTAGGACACATTGAGTGTGACGTGTTTAGACTACACACAGTACACATTTTGCCCATAGAAGGATATACCATTGATTGATTATTTCCTAACTTAATATTTCACTTATTAGGCCACCATAATGAAGCAGCCGGCATACTACTGTGATATGCAGACTACCATAAGGTAAGAGACGTGTTATCTTACATCACTGTAATATCAGCATTCCGCAGAGTGGCTACAATCCCACGTGAAATGCGTATGACTCACCAGCTTGAATGAAAAAACATATTTCCTTCCTACCGGCTCAGCAATTTAAGATTAACCAATAATTCTTACATAATACAAATTCCTGTAGGAAGTTCAGTTCAAGAATTTTATCAAGCGGTCTGATAATATGTCAAGGAGGCTTCATAAGATGAAAATAATACTAATATAATAAAGTTAATTTAAAGGGGTAAAGGGCTTTGGACAGTTTCTGTTTAGGATGATCATAGGATGTCTTGCTGCTGAAACCTCCAGTGATCAAGTGAAAACGAACATGGCAGTAAGTGTTCAATTATTCAGCAGCTCCAGGGCTAGCCTTAGGTGTTCAGGCGCCCTGTGCGAGCTAATCTTGTGGCAACCCCCCCCCCCCCCCCCCGTTCACCTAAACATACACAAAGAGGAAAACAATCTTTGTAACAAACATTTTTTTTTTTTATTACAGATAATTTAAGTGCAAGTGCAAACCAGTACAATCATACCCAGTGTCACCCAGAGCCAGTCCCCTGCCCACTCAATTAGAATCCCAGCAGACACATCTCTCCCAATACAGATGACTATGCCTGGGATTTGTCAGATTCGAATCTCCTAATGAGAAGCGTGCAAGTTGTGAGACAGGCAGGGCGTCTATAAAGTAGTAAGGGCGCTGTCGGGAGGTGAGAGAAGGCCGCCGCCGTCCTGCATGTCGTTACAGTGTGTGGTGTTTGTGGCAGTCGCTACACCGGCCAAGGAGCCTCCTCGCTGTCGGCACAACCCAAAGGCCGGCCCTGAGCAGCTCCACCACAGGCGAAATGAAACGTTACACAGCTCTCACTGAACTTAATAGGCTGTGCATGTAGTGTAAGGACATATCAGATCCTGACATCACATGCCACTCTCGTATCTGGTTAATAGCCAAACGGTATAACTCCTGAAAGGGCATTTGAAAATTGGTTTTGTAAAATGGTGAGTGAGACACATTGCATCTGTCCCATAAATAAAAATGTTTTAGCATTTGATCTCTTTGAGTTCACTGGTAAATTGGGTGACCAAGCCCATAAAAAGCGCATATAATACAGGAACACTTGCATTTTTCATCCATACTGAGATGCCTACCAAGAATCCATTTTGAGATGCCTACCAAGAATCCATTTTGAGATGCCTACCAAGAATCCATTTTGCAGACATTCTGGCTTAAAGTGACCACAGAGCAGATTTGCATAAATTTCTTGGGAAGGTTCTTTACAAAATTTGGATTAAAATATTGGGAATCACTCACATTAATTCCTACCCCATTGTGCTTGTCATTGAAAGTAATCTCATATGCCCTACAGCTAATTTCATATCAACCAGTTAACCTACCAGAATGTTATATGGAATGTGGTAGCAAATCCCAGTACTTAGAGGAAACCCATAAAAGAATAGAGACATTACAAAAACACATGTAGATTTACTCCTGGTTGGAATCACATCCTGCAGTTCCATGGGCTGACCAGTACAGACTGGCATTTTGATTGATATGTGAGGTTCCAAATTAGACATATGTCCCAATTGCCCAATGAAATTCTCATTCCATTAGGGTAATCAGAAACAAACCAAGGATTGCAACAATTATTGGAGACAAATGGTTGTCTGAACACTTGTTTCAAATTATTGCCCCGGGAAAAAGTGCCACTAACCAGCCGATGAATGAGCAAACACTTGTTTGTTAGGTGGTTACACTTGTCACCCAAAACCCTTGTTTGCTGGCCGCACATTGCCCCGTTTAACCAGCAATGCGTTTCAGGCGAACAATGAATCTGTATGGGGATAAACAATTGCAGTAGAAATCATTCATAACCATACAGGGCGAATAATTGGTAAATGTGAATGCAAATGAATGAGTAGGCAATCTTCGGGAAGGAACGGTTCGCTCTGAGATGGACCATGTAAATGGTTTTAAGTCAATGAGCCCATTGTACCATATGATGGACAGATGTAAAGTCATCTGAGGACTGATTAAACAAATATGGCCAGTGAGTTAATGGTAGTTAGTATTGGACAGAGGACTCCTTGGACCCACCAGAGAACATGATTCTGAAGGCTCTCCCCCAATCTCTACATCATGTATAAGTGCATTTTTATTTAATTGGATCTAGTTTATCATTAGTAAAATTGGGGCTAATTGCTAGACCTTTGGGGTCCATTATTGTGTCAGAGCCTAGGCTCCCTGTTGGAGCCTCGGCTAGTAAGGTGGGCAAGTCTGACATAGCACCTAATACTCTGCTAAGGAGAAACTCTGTTCCTCACCCCATATGAATGGATAAAACGTCTTGTACCTTAGTACTCAATGTGACTTTTACAGTCTATGAATCAACAAGGAGTACGGTAACTCATAGTACAAAGTATCACAGAGTGATGAAATGTGATACTCTGCACACTACTATGGTATGCAGGCTTCGGCAGTGAGGTAACAGCTATATTGTATTACATCAGTATAGTACAGGAATTTCACATGATTCACCTTTACCTATAAAAATGGTCAGTCACTTTAGTGGACAGAAAGCAAATGTTAGTTCTGACTTGTTGACGAGCTTCATGACGTTAAGTCTTGCGAGGAAGTGACTCATGTAGACCTTTTTACAAAAGATCTCAAAGTTTCACAATGTTTCTAAAATATGATATCATCGCGAACTCCTGTGTGGGGTCCCAGGCGGCGTGAAGACATCATAACCCCACTAGCAGGGGGTCGCAATAACATTTGCGGGCACCTGTGCCGTAATGCAGGCAGCCAGGGCAGCAGGCAGTCTGTGGGACTGAGGTATTTTGTAGAGTTGAGCGAACACCTGGATGTTCGGGTTCGAGAAGTTCGGCCGAACATCCCGGAAATGTTCGGGTTCGGGATCCGAACCCGATCCGAACTTCGTCCCGAACCCGAACCCCATTGAAGTCAATGGGGACCCGAACTTTTCGGCACTAAAAAGGCTGTAAAACAGCCCAGGAAAGAGCTAGAGGGCTGCAAAAGGCAGCAACATGTAGGTAAATCCCCTGCAAACAAATGTGGATAGGGAAATGAATTAAAATAAAAATTAAATAAATAAAAATTAACCAAAATCAATTGGAGAGAGGTTCCATAGCAGAGAATCTGGCTTCCCGTCACCCACCACTGGAACAGTCCATTCTCAGATATTTAGGCCCCGGCACCCAGGCAGAGGAGAGAGGTCCCGTAACAGAGAATCTGTCTTCATGTCAGCAGAGAATTAGTCTGCATGTCATAGCAGAGAATGAGGCTTCACGTCAGCCACCACTGCAACAGTCCATTGGCATATATTTAGGCCCAGCACACACACAGGCAGAGGAGAGAGGTCCCGTAACAGAGAATCTGGCTTCATGTCAGCAGAGAATCAGTCTGCATGTCATAGCAGAGAATGAGGCTTCACGTCAGCCACCACTGCAACAGTCCATTGGCATATATTTAGGCCCAGCACCCAGGCAGAGGAGGGAGGTCCCGTAACAGAGAATCTGTCTTCATGTCAGCAGAGAATTAGTCTGCATGTCATAGCAGAGAATGAGGCTTCACGTCAGCCACCACTGCAACAGTCCATTGGCATATATTTAGGCCCAGCACACACACAGGCAGAGGAGGGAGGTCCCGTAACAGAGAATCTGTCTTCATGTCAGCAGAGAATTAGTCTGCATGTCATAGCAGAGAATGAGGCTTCACGTCAGCCACCACTGCAACAGTCCATTGGCATATATTTAGGCCCAGCACACACACAGGCAGAGGAGAGAGGTCCCGTAACAGAGAATCTGGCTTCATGTCAGCAGAGAATCAGTCTGCATGTCATAGCAGAGAATGAGGCTTCACGTCAGCCACCACTGCAACAGTCCATTGGCATATATTTAGGCCCAGCACCCAGGCAGAGGAGGGAGGTCCCGTAACAGAGAATCTGTCTTCATGTCAGCAGAGAATTAGTCTGCATGTCATAGCAGAGAATGAGGCTTCACGTCAGCCACCACTGCAACAGTCCATTGGCATATATTTAGGCCCAGCACACACACAGGCAGAGGAGGGAGGTCCCGTAACAGAGAATCTGTCTTCATGTCAGCAGAGAATTAGTCTGCATGTCATAGCAGAGAATGAGGCTTCACGTCAGCCACCACTGCAACAGTCCATTGGCATATATTTAGGCCCAGCACACACACAGGCAGAGGAGAGAGGTCCCGTAACAGAGAATCTGGCTTCATGTCAGCAGAGAATCAGTCTGCATGTCATAGCAGAGAATGAGGCTTCACGTCAGCCACCACTGCAACAGTCCATTGGCATATATCTAGGCCCAGCACCCAGGCAGAGGAGGGAGGTCCCGTAACAGAGAATCTGTCTTCATGTCAGCAGAGAATTAGTCTGCATGTCATAGCAGAGAATGAGGCTTCACGTCAGCCACCACTGCAACAGTCCATTGGCATATATTTAGGCCCAGCACACACACAGGCAGAGGAGAGAGGTCCCGTAACAGAGGATCTGGCTTCATGTCAGCAGAGAATCAGTCTGCATGTCATAGCAGAGAATCAGGCTTCACGTCAGCCACCACTGCAACAGTCCATTGTCATAAATTTAGGCCCAGCACCCAGGCAGAGGAGAGAGGTCCCGTAACAGAGAATCTGGCTTCATGTCAGCAGAGAATCAGTCTTCATATCATAGCAGAGAATCAGGCTTCACGTCACCCACCACTGTAAGAGTCAATTTTCATAAATTTAGGCCCAGAACCCAGGCAGAGGAGAAAGGTCCCGTAACAGACAATCTGGCTTCATGTCAGCAGAGAATCAGTCTTCATATCATAGCAGAGAATCAGGCTTCACGTCACCCACCACTGCAACAGTCCATTGGCATATATTTAGGCCTAGCACACAGGCAGAGCAGAGAGGTCCCGTAACAGACAATCTGGCTTCATGACAGCAGAGAATCAGTCTGCATGTCATAGCAGAGAATCAGGCTTCACGTCAGCCACCACTGCAACAGTCCATTGTCATAAATTTAGGCCCAGCACCCAGGCAGAGGAGAGAGGTCCCGTAAAAGAGGATCTGGCTTCATGTCAGCAGAGAATCAGTCTGCATGTCATAGCAGAGAATGAGGCTTCACGTCACCCACCACTGCAACAGTCCATTGGCATATATTTAGGCCTAGCACACAGGCAGAGCAGAGAGGTCCCGTAACAGACAATCTGGCTTCATGTCAGCAGAGAATCAGTCTGCATGTCATAGCAGAGAATGAGGCTTCACGTCACCCACCACTGCAACAGTCCATTGGCATATATTTAGGCCTAGCACACAGGCAGAGCAGAGAGGTCCCGTAACAGACAATCTGGCTTCATGACAGCAGAGAATCAGTCTGCATGTCATAGCAGAGAATGAGGCTTCACGTCAGCCACCACTGCAACAGTCCATTGGCATATATTTAGGCCTAGCACACAGGCAGAGGAGAGGTTCATTCAACTTTGGGTAGCCTCGCAATATAATGGTAAAATGAAAATAAAAATAGGATTGAATGAGGAAGTGCCCTGGAGTCCAATAATATATGGTTATGGGGAGGTAGTTAATGTCTAATCTGGACAAGGGACGGACAGGTCCTGTGGGATCCATGCCTGGTTCATTTTTATGAACGTCAGCTTGTCCACATTGGCTGTAGACAGGCGGCTGCGTTTGTCTGTAATGACGCCCCCTGCCGTGCTGAATACACGTTCAGACAAAACGCTGGCTGCCGGGCAGGCCAGCACCTCCAAGGCATAAAAGGCTAGCTCTGGCCACGTGGACAATTTAGAGACCCAGAAGTTGAATGGGGCCGAACCATCAGTCAGTACGTGGAGGGGTGTGCACACGTACTGTTCCACCATGTTAGTGAAATGTTGCCTCCTGCTAACACGTTGCGTATCAGGTGGTGGTGCAGTTAGCTGTGGCGTGTTGACAAAAGTTTTCCACATCTCTGCCATGCTAACCCTGCCCTCAGAGGAGCTGGCCGTGACACAGCTGCCTTGGTGACCTCTTGCTCCTCCTCTGCCTTGGCCTTGGGCTTCCACTTGTTCCCCTGTGACATTTGGGAATGCTCTCAGTAGCGCGTCTACCAACGTGCGCTTGTACTCGCGCATCTTCCTATCACGCTCCAGTGCAGGAAGTAAGGTGGGCACATTGTCTTTGTAGCGTGGATCCAGCAGGGTGGCAACCCAGTAGTCCGCACAGGTTAAAATGTGGGCAACTCTGCTGTCGTTGCGCAGGCACTGCAGCATGTAGTCGCTCATGTGTGCCAGGCTGCCCAGGGGTAAGGACAAGCTATCCTCTGTGGGAGGCGTATCGTCATCGTCCTGCCTTTCCCCCCAGCCACGCACCAGTGATGGACCCGAGCTGCGTTGGGTGCCACCCCGCTGTGACCATGCTTCATCCTCATCCTCCTCCACCTCCTCCTCATCCTCGTCCTCCTCGTCCTCCAGTAGTGGGCCCTGGCTGGCCACATTTGTACCTGGCCTCTGCTGTTGCCAAAAACCTCCCTCTGAGTCACTTCGAAGAGACTGGCCATGAAAGTGCTAAAAATGACCCCTCTTCCTCCTCCTCCTCCTCCTCCTCCTGGGCCACCTCCTCTTCCATCATCGCCCTAAGTGTTTTCTCAAGGAGACATAGAAGTGGTATTGTAACGCTGATAACGGTGTCATCGCCACTGGCCATGTTGGTGGAGTACTCGAAACAGCGCAACAGGGCACACAGGTCTCGCATGGAGGCCCAGTCATTGGTGGTGAAGTGGTGCTGTTCTGTAGTGCGACTGACCCGTGCGTGCTGCAGCTGAAACTCCACTATGGCCTGCTGCTGCTCGCACAGTCTGTCCAGCATGTGCAAGGTGGAGTTCCACCTGGTGGGCACGTCGCATATGAGGCGGTGAGCGGGAAGGCCGAAGTTACGCTGTAGCGCAGACAGGCGAGCAGCAGCAGGATGTGAACGCCGGAAGCGCGAACAGACGGCCCGCACTTTATGCAGCAGCTCTGACATGTCGGGGTAGTTGTGAATGAACTTCTGCACCACCAAATTCAGCACATGCGCCAAGCAAGGGATGTGCGTCAAATTGGCTAGTCCCAGAGCTGCAACGAGATTTCGCCCATTATCACACACCACCAGGCCGGGCTTGAGGCTCACCGGCAGCAACCACTCGTCGGTCTGTTGTTCAATACCCCGCCACAACTCCTGTGCGGTGTGGGGCCTGTCCCCCAAACATATGAGTTTCAGAATGGCCTGCTGACGTTTACCCCGGGCTGTGCTGAAGTTGGTGGTGAAGGTGTGTGGCTGACTGGATGAGCAGGTGGAAGAAGAGGAGGAGGAAGCCGAGAAGGAGGAGGTGGCAACAGGAGGCAAAGAATGTTGCCCTGCGATCCTTGGCGGCGGAAGGACGTGCGCCAAACAGCTCTCCGCCTGGGGCCCAGCTGCCACTACATTTACCCAGTGTGCAGTTAGGGAGATATAGCGTCCCTGGCCGTGCTTACTGGTCCACGTATCTGTGGTTAGGTGGACCTTGCCACAGATGGCGTTGCGCAGTGCACACTTGATTTTATCGGATACTTGGTTGTGCAGGGAAGGCACGGCTCTCTTGGAGAAGTAGTGGCGGCTGGGAACAACATACTGTGGGACAGCAAGCGACATGAGCTGTTTGAAGCTGTCTGTGTCCACCAGCCTAAATGACAGCATTTCATAGGCCAGTAGTTTAGAAATGCTGGCATTCAGGGCCAGGGATCGAGGGTGGCTAGGTGGGAATTTACGCTTTCTATCAAATGTTTGTGAGATGGAGAGCTGAACGCTGGCGTGTGACATGGTTGAGACGCTTGGTGACGGAGGTGGTGGTGGTGGTGTTGGTGGTACATCCCCTGTTTGCTGGGCGGCAGGTGCCAACGTTCCTCCAGAGGCGGAGGAAGAGGCCGAGGCGGCAGCAGCAGAATAGGCCGAGGCGGCAGCAGCAGAAGAGGTAGCAGGGGGAGCCTGAGTGACTTCCTTGGTTTTAAGGTGTTTACTCCACTGCAGTTCATGCTTTGCATGCAGGTGCCTGGTCATGCAGGTTGTGCTCAGGTTCAGAACGTTAATGCCTCGCTTCAGGCTCTGATGGCACAGCGTGCAAACCACTCGGGTCTTGTCGTCAGCACATTGTTTGAAGAAGTGCCATGCCAGGGAACTCCTTGAAGCTGCCTTTGGGGTGCTCGGTCCCAGATGGCGGCGGTCAGTAGCAGGCGGAGTCTCTTGGCGGCGGGTGTTCTGCTTTTGCCCACTGCTCCCTCTTTTGCTACGCTGTTGGCTCGGTCTCACCACTGCCTCTTCCTCCGAACTGTGAAAGTCAGTGGCACGACCTTCATTCCATGTGGGGTCTAGGACCTCATCGTCCCCTGCATCGTCTTCCACCCAGTCTTGATCCCTGACCTCCTGTTCAGTCTGCACACTGCAGAAAGACGCAGCAGTTGGCACCTGTGTTTCGTCATCATCAGAGACATGCTGAGGTGGTATTCCCATGTCCTCATCATCAGGAAACATAAGTGGTTGTGCGTCAGTGCATTCTATGTCTTTCACCGCTGGGGAAGGGCTAGGTGGATGCCCTTGGGAAACCCTGCCAGCGGAGTCTTCAAACAGCATAAGAGACTGCTGCATAACTTGAGGCTGAGACAGTTTCCCTGGTATGCATGGGGGTGATGTGACAGACTGATGGGGTTGGTTTTCAGGCGCCATCTGTGCGCTTTCTGCAGAAGACTGGGTGGGAGATAATGTGAACGTGCTGGATCCACTGTCGGCCACCCAATTGACTAATGCCTGTACCTGCTCAGGCCTTACCATCCTTAGAACGGCATTGGGCCCCACCATATATCGCTGTAAATTCTGGCGGCTACTGGGACCTGAGGTAGTTGGTACACTAGGACGTGTGGATGTGGCAGAACGGCCACGTCCTCTCCCAGCACCAGAGGGTCCACTAACACCACCACGACCATGTCCACGTCCGCGTCCCTTACTAGATGTTTTTCTCATTGTTATGGTTCACCACAACAACAAATATATTATTTGGCCCAATGTATTGTATTCAAATTCAGCGGGATATAAATTTGAGGCCTAGTATTTAGGCGCTGGGTGACCGGTATGGATTTAGTGACAGAATTAGACTTGGAAATGCACAGAAGCGTGTGTGTGAAGTTATTCTGAATGACCCTATGTGCACCTTCAATATTATATACCCTTTTAGGGATAGATTTCAAATAGCTCTGATATAGCAGAAACCACTAAATTATGAAATTGCTAAATTGGGAATTGTACTTCAACCCAGAACAAAAAATGTGCTTTGACGGACACTAAATATCTTGCCCAGCAACAACAGTACAGCGGTGGGTAACGAGAGATTTAGAGGGATTTAAATTTGAGGCCTAGTATTTAGGCGCTGGGTCACCGGTATGGATTTAGTGACAGAATTAGACTTGGAAATGCACAGAAGCGTGTGTGTGAAGTTATTCTGAATGACCCTATGTGCACCTTCAATATTATATACCCTTTTAGGGATAGATTTCAAATAGCTCTGATATAGCAGAAACCACTAAATTATGAAATTGCTAAATTGGGAATTGTACTTCAACCCAGAACAAAAAATGTGCTTTGACGGACACTAAATATCTTGCCCAGCAACAACAGTACAGCGGTGGGTAACGAGAGATTTAGAGGGATTTAAATTTGAGGCCTAGTATTTAGGCGCTGGGTCACCGGTATGGATTTAGTGACAGAATTAGACTTGGAAATGCACAGAAGCGTGTGTGTGAAGTTATTCTGAATGACCCTATGTGCACCTTCAATATTATATACCCTTTTAGGGATAGATTTCAAATAGCTCTGATATAGCAGAAACCACTAAATTATGAAATTGCTAAATTGGGAATTGTACTTCAACCCAGAACAAAAAATGTGCTTTGACGGACACTAAATATCTTGCCCAGCAACAACAGTACAGCGGTGGGTAACGAGAGATTTAGAGGGATTTAAATTTGAGGCCTAGTATTTAGGCGCTGGGTCACCGGTATGGATTTAGTGACAGAATTAGACTTGGAAATGCACAGAAGCGTGTGTGTGAAGTTATTCTGAATGACCCTATGTGCACCTTCAATATTATATACCCTTTTAGGGATAGATTTCAAATAGCTCTGATATAGCAGAAACCACTAAATTATGAAATTGCTAAATTGGGAATTGTACTTCAACCCAGAACAAAAAATGTGCTTTGACGGACACTAAATATCTTGCCCAGCAACAACAGTACAGCGGTGGGTAACGAGAGATTTAGAGGGATTTAAATTTGAGGCCTAGTATTTAGGCGCTGGGTCACCGGTATGGATTTAGTGACAGAATTAGACTTGGAAATGCACAGAAGCGTGTGTGTGAAGTTATTCTGAATGACCCTATGTGCACCTTCAATATTATATACCCTTTTAGGGATAGATTTCAAATAGCTCTGATATAGCAGAAACCACTAAATTATGAAATTGCTAAATTGGGAATTGTACTTCAACCCAGAACAAAAAATGTGCTTTGACGGACACTAAATATCTTGCCCAGCAACAACAGTACAGCGGTGGGTAACGAGAGATTTAGAGGGATTTAAATTTGAGGCCTAGTATTTAGGCGCTGGGTCACCGGTATGGATTTAGTGACAGAATTAGACTTGGAAATGCACAGAAGCGTGTGTGTGAAGTTATTCTGAATGACCCTATGTGCACCTTCAATATTATATACCCTTTTAGGGATAGATTTCAAATAGCTCTGATATAGCAGAAACCACTAAATTATGAAATTGCTAAATTGGGAATTGTACTTCAACCCAGAACAAAAAATGTGCTTTGACGGACACTAAATATCTTGCCCAGCAACAACAGTACAGCGGTGGGTAACGAGAGATTTAGAGGGATTTAAATTTGAGGCCTAGTATTTAGGCGCTGGGTCACCGGTATGGATTTAGTGACAGAATTAGACTTGGAAATGCACAGAAGCGTGTGTGTGAAGTTATTCTGAATGACCCTATGTGCACCTTCAATATTATATACCCTTTTAGGGATAGATTTCAAATAGCTCTGATATAGCAGAAACCACTAAATTATGAAATTGCTAAATTGGGAATTGTACTTCAACCCAGAACAAAAAATGTGCTTTGACGGACACTAAATATCTTGCCCAGCAACAACAGTACAGCGGTGGGTAACGAGAGATTTAGAGGGATTTAAATTTGAGGCCTAGTATTTAGGCGCTGGGTCACCGGTATGGATTTAGTGACAGAATTAGACTTGGAAATGCACAGAAGCGTGTGTGTGAAGTTATTCTGAATGACCCTATGTGCACCTTCAATATTATATACCCTTTTAGGGATAGATTTCAAATAGCTCTGATATAGCAGAAACCACTAAATTATGAAATTGCTAAATTGGGAATTGTACTTCAACCCAGAACAAAAAATGTGCTTTGACGGACACTAAATATCTTGCCCAGCAACAACAGTACAGCGGTGGGTAACGAGAGATTTAGAGGGATTTAAATTTGAGGCCTAGTATTTAGGCGCTGGGTCACCGGTATGGATTTAGTGACAGAATTAGACTTGGAAATGCACAGAAGCGTGTGTGTGAAGTTATTCTGAATGACCCTATGTGCACCTTCAATATTATATACCCTTTTAGGGATAGATTTCAAATAGCTCTGATATAGCAGAAACCACTAAATTATGAAATTGCTAAATTGGGAATTGTACTTCAACCCAGAACAAAAAATGTGCTTTGACGGACACTAAATATCTTGCCCAGCAACAACAGTACAGCGGTAACGAGAGATTTAGAGGGATTTAAATTTGAGGCCTAGTATTTAGGCGCTGGGTGACAGGTATGGGTTTAGTGACAGAATTAGACTTGGAAATACACAGTAGCGGGTGTGTGTGAAGTTATTCTGAATGACCCAATGTGCACCTTCAATATTATATACCCTTTTTGGGATAGATTTCAAATAGCTCTGATATAGCAGGAACCACTAAATTATGAAATTGCTAAATTGGGAATTGTATTTCAACCCAGAACAAGAAATGTGCTTGAACGGACACTAAATAACTCGCCCAGCTACAGCACTAGGGACAGATTTAGCTGGATATAAATTTGAGGCCTAGTATTTAGGCGCTGGGTGACCGGTATGGATTTAGTGACAGAATTAGACTGGGATATGGCCAAAAAATAAACAGACTATTGCTGGTTAAATGCACTTGGTGTGACAGCTTCACCCTGATGTAGGCTTTAGCCAAAAAACAACCACACCATTGAGGGTTAAATGCACTTGGTCGCAGCTTGTGCTGGCGCACCACAAGACACAAAATGGCCGCCGATCACCCCAGAAAAATGAGACTGACAAACGGTCTGTGCAGCCTAAAAACAGTGAGCAATTGAGGATCAGCAGCTCAATGATCCACAGCTGCAGATCGATCAGTTAATCAAGTCCTTTGGAGGAGTTAATCTGCCTAATCTCGCCCTACTGTCGCAGCCGCAACCTCTCCCTACGCTAATCAGAGCAGAGTGACGGGCGGCGCTATGTGACTCCAGCTTAAATAGAGGCTGGGTCACATGGTGCTCTGGCCAATCACAGCCATGCCAATAGTAGGCATGGCTGTGATGGCCTCTTGGGGCAAGTAGTATGACGCTTGTTGATTGGCTGCTTTGCAGCCTTTCAAAAAGCGCCAAGAAAGCGTCACAAAAGCGCCAAGAAAGCGACGAACACCGAACCCGAACCCGGACTTTTACGAAAATGTCCGGGTTCGGGTCCGTGTCACGGACACCCCAAAATTCGGTACGAACCCGAACTATACAGTTCGAGTTCGCTCATCCCTAGTATTTTGTTATTTTTTATTTATTTTTTGTGAACACTACAGGGGAGTGGTTGGTGCATTATTTACTGGGGGGCACTATATGTAAAGAGGCTCTACTGGGATGAAACAATATTTAAAGAGGCCACTACTAAAAGGAGCTATATTTAAAGAGGCTATTATTGGGGGCACTATATTTAAAAGGGGAACTATATTAAAAGAGGCCACAACTGGGGGGTACTTTATGTAAGGAGGCCACTACTGTGGGGCATTATATGTAAAAAGGCTGCTACTGGGGACATTATATTTGAAGAGGTGACTAATCTGGGACACTATATGTAAAGAGGTCACTACAGGGGGGCACTGTAGTTAAAGAGGCCGCTACATGAGGGCATTATATGTGAAAGAGGCACTACTGGGGTCATTTTATGTACATATGCAGCGCCCCGATCGTGAAGCCACTTGGTAGCAGCGCTACAATCCCAGCATCTGGGGTATCCCTTGCCCCTTAGGAGGTGTCTACTAAATATGTCCCTCTTCTAGAGCAAGTGGTCGTGACGCCAGTTGCAGTTAAGCAACAAGGACATGGAGTCCGCTTTGTAGATGGTAGTGTTGGTTCCCAGGGTAGGATTGCCAGAGTGGTGTAGAGTGGCCTACAGTGTCTCTATAGATGTTATAAGAAAGTGTCGCGGTGCTCCTACCTGGATATCCTTGGATCCCAGACGTGGTTGGACAAAGAAAGTGCAAAAAAAGGGGATGAATAACTTGGATGATGACTAAGTAGAATAAATGGAGTCCAGACTTGTACTAACGTTGAACACAGCTTTACTTGGCATAAACGGTAATCCGAATTGTTTCCACACTTTATCTTGGTCATCAGCAGGTATTGGCTTAACTTTGGCAGGACAAACACTTCTGCAATAATCTCAGCTCTGCTATACTGGCTGGAGCAAATAGGAACTTTTCCTCTTCTGCTGGAACTTAGCTTTATGTAGTCTGTCTCTTACTTTAATCCTAGGAACTTCTTTCTGGCTTCAAGCTTACTTGGCTTGGGGTTATAGGCAATGCAAGCCCAGCAGGGGACAAGCAACCATGTAGCACTTTGCAGGCAGGGCCTATGGGCCCAGCAGAGCAGACAGTGCTCTGCTGGCCGACACAACCTCTCCCCTAGGAGGGTAGATTAGACCGACTCCGTAACACTAAACTCCTCCCTCTTTAGAGAGGGCTGGAAGGAGCTAAAAGGTTCCTCTCCAGAGACACTAGCTCTGCACATATTGCTGCCATCTGCTGGTGAACCAGACAATTGCATGAACATTAACATTTTTATAGAGATAAATATGCACATTATTCACAGATGACATAAAATACATTCTGATAACATAAAGTAGCGTATTGGAGACAGTAGCCAGGTGCAAAAGAGTGGTAATGGCACTCTGGGTCATTACACATAGGACACTACTGGAGGGTATTATATATACTGGGGCCTAAATGGGGGTGTTCAATTATGCAGAAACCAGTTGTGGTCAGGAGACGTTATCAGAGTGATTCATGCAGGACTGAGAGAAAAAGGAAAGAACGATTCCAGTCACAGGAGACATCACCTGTAAGTCCCTGAACTATATGAGTTTCACAAGTGGTAGGGATAAGTGCAGCCCTGAACTCCGCCCACACTGTTATCCCTACCTACTTGCACAATCCGTCCTAACCGACGGTGCACAACTGGACGGCAGTCCCTAGCTTAAGTATGTGCAGGGGCTTACAGGGATGGAGCAAAGTGGAGAAAACAAGAGACAGAGACATAACCGTAAACTTCCAGGCTGGGTAGAAACCAAACAAGCAATAACACACCATAGACAAAAACAGGACAAAATGGAAGCCGAGGTCAAGTTCCAGAAGGTCACGTCAGTACACAGGGATAATGCAGAATTGAGGTCAAAATACAAACTGAGGTCAGAAGCCTGGAGATCACGTCAATACAAAGGGAACAAACAGAATCGAGGTCCAATACAAACTGAGGTCAGAAGCCTGGAGATCACATCAATACGAAGGGAACAAACAGAATCGAGGTCCAATACAAACTGAGGTCAGAAGCCAGGAGATCACATCAGTACAGAGCGATAACACGAGATCAGGAGTCAAGCACAAGCCGAGGTCGAGTTCCACAAACACACATGCAGGAAATACGCTGGTGAATATAAAGACCAATCACAGGCAACTTGTGGCCAGCAAGTTGCCTGTTAAATAAGCCAGACTGAATGGTCACGTGACGTGGCCAGCGTCACATGACCCTGCTTCAGCCCCAGCCACTACTCTGAGCGCCGTCGGCACTCATTCCTACCCCTGTTTGTTGCCAGGGAGATGAGGACACCGGCCATGTCCGATGCCTGCTCCTCCTCCCTCTCTGTCAGCGGTGCTGCAATGAGGAAGCGCACCGCCGGCTCCCTGTTACAATGAGACTATTAATGACTAGGACCTACATGGATATGGTCATGATGAAGCAGTATTATTTGGCCTCTATATAGTGTTATTATTGGTAATGTTGGCCACAGATTCTGTAATATGCACTTTATTGTGTTTTGTTATGTCCGTGATTAACCACCCCTTGGTCTGTGGGAAAATTGTCTTACATGAAACTGGCCTCTGGTGCAAAAAAGGTTGGGGACCTCTGCTCTAGGGGGATGGTCTTCTCAAAGAAGATAGCAGTTGTGCAGGGTATATGATGGGACTGAAAATCATAGTAAATCTGGTCTGGAAAAAGGAATGGTCTTCTCAAAGAGGTGATCATACCTGTGTCGAATATGGTCATTGAGGGGGGAATGGCCAGGTGGTTCTGTAAGTTCTGAAAGCACCCATAACATACAAAGCTGCTACTTGGACTTTAATTGCGAAGATACTTTAATGTTGACTGTATTAGTTTATTTATGTCAACTGTTCCAACTGGGTCCAGGCAAACCCTTGCATGAAGTGTAGGACATGGTAAACCTTTTTTCTGTGCTGGTTGATAACAACAGGAACAGTTTCATAGACTATCATCCTGCAGCTATAGTTACAGAGAGTTGGGTACTGGAGAGAGAAGCCTTCAGAGGAGATAGTGAAAGTGCCGTAGAGGCAGGAGATTCTGAGATTGTTGTTAGGGAACCGGTGGATATGTACTACTGTCTAGAGCAGGCATGCTCAACCTGCGGCCCTCCAGCTGCTACTGCAAGAAAGTGAAGGTTCAAGTGGCACAAAAGAAAATAAGCTACACGTTCAAGGATTCTTCCCCTCTCATTTTGTGACAAGTGGTGATAACTAGCACGTTGATGAACAGGAGGCATCACAGAATCATCACCCAACATGATCTGATTTTTGAGGTTTCATGTCGCTAAAAAATGTTGCTTTTAGTCTGGCTTTTATGCCCCTCCCACATACCACATATTAGAGCTAGGTGCTTGAAAATTTAACCATCTGCAAGTCATAGAGACACCTGTTATTTCCCGATTTGCATTAATTTACGGCTTGTCCTTCTCCGTGCTGCAATATTAATGTTTGGGAGTATAATAATAGTAAGAATAGGAATACATAAAAATAAGATGTTGCTCTGTATCTGGGAGCACGTTACTGGAAATTATGGGAGGCATGTGACTGGCACTTTGTGTGATGGGGTATGTGATGTCACAGTTTTGGGGAGTCCTGTGGCCTTTACTGTATGAGGTGCTTTGGCTGTCTATTTACACCTTGTGCTGTCATCGCCTAGGAGTCCTGTAAGCACTTAGGAAGGTAGACTAAAAACATGACACACAGGTTGGGGCTCTCAACATTTAGGCTACCTGGTAGCATCCATGTGTGTAATTGGGGGGTACCCTTGAGGGGTAGTCATTGATTGCTGTGAATAATGGAGAGGAATGGTGAATTATGAGCGGGGCCCAATGCCAAGCTTTATTGACTTCAATTGAGTTGCTGTACCAGACACAGCACATGGACAAGAGGTGCTGTTTCTAGATTTTTTTTTAAAGAAAAAAATAAGCAAATTCTTTCTTCCACACCTTTAAATGGCCTCATATTATATTATACAATTTATAATATTCATAATATTTTTTAAGTGGTGCAAATTCCAAACTGCACCCAGTACCTTAACAAGGTCTCATGAATAGTATGGATTTATGCAAAACAATAAAACGGCTCAAAGATACAGTGACCATGGAAGGACTATGTTCTTGGACACGTAAGCGTCCTGCTCTCTCAGACTGCTGCCATGAATTATCTCCTATATCTCTCCCCCTCTGATGTTAGTGTATGTGAGCCTGAAAGTTTAGGAGAAGGGTGCTGGGTTTGGGCTACAGTACATACTTCATACTTCTACACTGTAAGGAGGGCGATTTTGCTGAAAGGAACCTCTTAGTTACCAATAGTATGAAATAAATACAGTGCAAGCCCTAGTACCAACAGTACAGGTAGTAGTACACAAAGTAACACCAGCCATAGTACCAACAATACCAGTAGTAGTACACTCAGTAACACCAGTAATAGTACCAGTAGTAGTACACTCACTAACACCAGCAAAGTAACAATAGTACCAGGAGTAGTACACTCAGTAACACCAGCCATAGTACCAATAGTACCAGGAGTAGTACACTCAGTAACACCAGCCATATTAACAATAGTACCAGAAGTTTGTACACAAACATAGAAGAGGATTCTTTACGGTAAGAGCAGTGAGACTATGGAACTCTCTGCCTGAGGAGGTGGTGATGGTGAGTACAATAAAGGAATTTAAGAGGGGCTTGGATGTATTTCTGGAGTGTAATAATATTGCAGGATATAGCTACTAGAGAGAGATCGTTGATCCAGGGAGTTATTCTGATTGCCTGATTGGAGTCGGGAAGGAATTTTTATTCCCCTAAAGTGAGGAAAATTGGCTTCTACCTCACAGGTTTTTTTTTCCTTCCTCTGGATCAACTTGCAGGATGACAGGCCGAACTGAAAGGACAAATGTCTTTTTTCGGCCTTATGTACTATGTTACTATGTTAAGTAGTACACTCAGGAACACCAGCCATAGTACCAATAGTACCAGTGTAAGGAAATTCAGTAACACCAGCCATAGTAACAATAGTACCAGTAGTACACTGGTAGTAAACTCAGTAACACCAGCCATAGTAACAATAGTACCAGTAGTACACTCAGTAATAGAAGCACTATATGTAATGTATTCCATTATACACACAGATAAAGCATCAGGACAGCAATGGTTACACAGCAAAATATGGCTTCCTCTATAGTTCTACAGTTCCCCAAAGCTCCTGAAAGGCAAATTTGCCTCATTATACCATTATAATTCCCATTTCTTATATTGCTGCATAATTAGCCACTTTTACCTTTGAGGATCTTTGGAAAGATGTGTAACAATAAAAGTGAAAGTATGCTGGAGGCCAAACTGGGCATGAAGTATTGCTGCCCTGGCATTATATGTATTTATACTCTACAGGGAGTGCAGAATTATTAGGCAAGTTGTATTTTTGAGGATTAATTTTATTATTGAACAACAACCATGTTCTCAAAGAACCCAAAAAACTCATTAATATCAAAGCTGAATATTTTTGGAAGTAGTTTTTAGTTTGTTTTTAGTTTTAGCTATTTTAGGGGGATATCTGTGTGTGCAGGTGACTATTACTGTACATAATTATTAGGCAACTTAACAAAAAACAAATATATACCCATTTCAATTATTTATTTTTACCAGTGAAACCAATATAACATCTCAACATTCACAAATATACATTTCTGACATTCAAAAAAAAAAAAAAAATCAGTGACCAATATAGCCACCTTTCTTTGCAAGGACACTCAAAAGCCTGCCATCCATGGATTCTGTCAGTGTTTTGATCTGTTCACCATCAACATTGCGTGCAGCAGCAACCACAGCCTCCCAGACACTGTTCAGAGAGGTGTACTGTTTTCCCTCCTTGTAAATCTCACATTTGATGATGGACCACAGGTTCTCAATGGGGTTCAGATCAGGTGAACAAGGAGGCCATGTCATTAGATTTTCTTCTTTTATACCCTTTCTTGCCAGCCACGTTGTGGAGTACTTGGACGCGTGTGATGGAGCATTGTCCTGCATGAAAATCATGTTTTTCTTACCTTGCAGACTTCTTCCTGTACCACTGCTTGAAGAAGGTGTCTTCCAGAAACTGGCAGTAGGACTGGGAGTTGAGCTTGACTCCATCCTCAACCCAAAAAGGCCCCACAAGCTTATCTTTGATGATACCAGCCCAAACCAGTACTCCACCTCCACCTTGCTGGCGTCTGAGTCGGACTGGAGCTCTCTGCCCTTTACCAATCCAGCCATCTGGCACATCAAGACTCACTCTCATTTCATCAGTCCATAAAACCTTAGAAAAATCAGTCTTGAGATATTTCTTGGCCCAGTCTTGACGTTTCAGCTTGTGTGTCTTGTTCAGTGCTGGTCGTCTTTCAGCCTTTCTTACCTTGGCCATGTCTCTGAGTATTGCACACCTTGTGCTTTTGGGCACTCCAGTGATGTTGCAGCTCTGAAATATGGCCAAACTGGTTGCAAGTGGCATCTTGGCAGCTGCACGCTTGACTTTTCTCAGTTCATGGGCAGTTATTTTGCGCCTTGGTTTTTCCACACGCTTCTTGCGACCCTGTTGACTATTTTGAATGAAACGCTTGATTGTTCGATGATCACGCTTCAGAAGCTTTGCAATTTTAAGAGTGCTGCATCCCTCTGCAAGATATCTCACTATTTTTGACTTTTCTGAGCCTGTCAAGTCCTTCTTTTGACCCATTTTGCCAAAGGAAAGGAAGTTGCCTGATAATTATGCACACCTGATATAGGGTGTTGATGTCATTAGACCACACCCCTTCTCATTACAGAGATGCACATCACCTAATATGCTTAATTGGTAGTAGGCTTTCGAGCCTATACAGCTTGGAGTAAGACAACATGCATAAAGAGGATGATGTGGTCAAAATACTAATTTGCCTAATAATTCTGCACGTAGTGTATATACTAAATAGAGGAGCATTGTGTGTATATTACTGTATGTACAGAATGCATGTACCAAGTGTGACCTCTGTTATATAGTTGTTACCCAGCTTTCCCAGACTGTTGGATTCCAAATTTTCCAAGTTATTTAGAAATAAAACCACTATAAAAAGTGACTTTTGTGGGGTGCTGGGAAAGCTGGGAGACAACACCCAGGAGCTGCATTGCTGACCACAAGTTGCTTACATTGTTATGCTATATATGAGAAATTGCAGCATTGTGTGTATTGTATATAACCTATATGCCCTCTGTCACAGCCTAGCAGACGTTGTTACCCAGCTTTCCACGACTGCAAAATGGCAGACCTGTCTGTTATGAATTAACTATCCAACTGTAAAAGACGATCATAAATGGTCATACAAGGGCACACAGAAATGATAGAGCCCAATAGCAAACTTAGAATTGGCCTGGATCCCAAAAAGGATTAAATAAATAAAAATACTACAGCAAATACAATTGACGTTACTGACTATGTCTAGGTACAGTAGCTAAACATTGACAGTTTTTATTTATTTAACATAAAGCTAAATAATAAAATTCTGGCTTCCTGCATCCACCACTAGTGGGAGCCCACTACATAGGGCTTTATACAGTTCTCTCGGCTTTGTATGTAGCTTACCCTGTCCACCTGGACTTGTAGTCACAGTATATTAAGGTTACAACTTGTGAGGAGGTAGAATACTTACAATTGTTGGGAGCACTCGCTATCCAGACTCTTACCAAGGTGACTGATCAAACAGTAGGACTTGTGATATATGAGGCCATTATTACCAGTATCCTACACAAAAATAGATCTTTCTATTCATCCATTACTGTTTTGACCTTGACACCTGAAGTTGTGACTGTGGGAAGACAGTCATTTAAGGTGATTAGGTCTCCAGAACAGAGTGGAATGTGACGCAAGTGCTGCCTCTTTGCCCTTTTTTAATATCTATTTTATCATAATGACAGCTACTGATTAGGAAAATGTTACCATTATAAGATCCCACCTGCCAGTGAAACTCTTTGTTTAGAATAAATCTGATACTTACTCGTATACCTAGATCCTTACTATAAACTGGAAACATTTAGCAAAAAATCATTTCATGATAATAAGAGATTGGTTGACAGTGAAGGACATTATTAACGTTCTATTGAACGTACACATACCATAAGTATTTGGGCCTAAACAAAAATCGTTGTTTGCTGGCAGGAGATCGTGGTGTGTAACAATCCTGCTTTTGGCTTACAAATCATGATCAAATCCTGATACAAATACTGACCGTGTGATAGAGGCCTTATGGGTGCTAAAACGACAGGACCAGTTCTTTTTTTTCTGTTCTTCTGATGGATCAGAATAACGGAAAAATAAACGGTGGTGTCAACACGGCCAAACAGGGACACTATTGTAACAGACTGGTGAGTATTGCAACAGCATGAATAGGGTGGCCACTGGCTTCACCCCAGAAAGCCAGACCTCACTGACCATGCCCCTGCTCCATGAAGCCACGCCCGATCCGTAAAGCCACACACCCCATCACCGGCTGAAAAATAGGGTGGGGGAGAGAACTTTATGACGGGAAGGTGAGCTGGGGGCAGCCTGGGGTGCTTCTCTCCTCCTCAGTCAGCCACAGGGAGCCATGTCTGCTGTCTGAGCGTGAGCTGCTGAAAAGGAGGACATCCCTGCGTCCGTCCAGGCCCTGCTCCGGGCGGAGGACAGGGAGCCTGAAAGCCAGACTGTCCAGTCTAAAACCGGAAGTTTGGCCACCTTAAGCATGAAGTGTCACAATAGTGGCCCTGTAACAGAGTGGTGAGAGTGGCAACAGCATGAAGAGTCACGATAGTGGCCCTGTAACAGAGTGGTAACAGCATGAAGAGTAACGATAGTGGCCCTGTAACAGAGTGATAAGAGTGGCAACAACATGAAGAGTCATGATAGTGGCCCTGTAACAGAGTGGTGAGAGTGGCAACAACATGAAGAGTCATGATATTGGCCCTGTAACAGAGTGGTGAGTGTGGCAACAGCATAAAGAGTAACAATAGTGGCCCTGTAACAGAGTTGTGAGAGTGGCAACAACATGAAGAGTCACGATAGTGGCCCTGTAACAGAGTGGTGAGAGTGGTAACAACATGAAGAGTCACAATAGTGGCCCCGGAACAGGGTCGGGGGGCGGGGGGTTGGCAATAGTATTGCCAGTAATAGCCAAGATGGTGGCAGATCACAGTACGAGAAGATGGCAGGAGAGGCAGCAGGCATGTGTCATCAGGCGAGTGGCTACTTCAGAATATTGGCAGCAGCACGTGGCCAAAAGTATTGGGCCATTTGTCACAATGTTCCAGTGTGGCAGCACACTACATTCAGATCATTACTGCCAGAATGATCTAGTCTGTTGCAACAGGCACTGGTGTCTGGAAATTCTGGTTGATCCACGCCTGATTCATCTTTACAAAGGTTAGTGTCATAACATTTTGTGTTCTGTTCCATGTTCTGCTGCTGCTGGCTGGTTTCTTCAGTAGGCGGGTGAAGAAACTACTCATCAGATACTCAAGACTTAAGTTTCTGCTGATGGTGCTGGTGCTGCTCCTGCCACCCCCCCCCCCACTTTAGCATTCATGGCAGTGGAGAGTGAGCTCAGATGGTCCCCCCGGTTAACCCTTTTTGAGGATAGGCGATGGCACACATAGGCAGCGGCCAACCAACTACAAAGGATGTCTCGATAGTAGTTGAGTTTTTCATCCCAATCAGAAGGTATAAAAATGGCCATCATTTTGGACCGGTAGCAAGGGTCTAACAATGTAGAGAGCTAGTAGTCATCCCTCTGTCAAATGGTGATAATGCAGCTGTCACTATGCAAGCAACTCAGCATGCATCTGGGACTCCCTTCCTCTATCTGCCATGGTCTGTTGGGGTCATCTGCGTCGTCTTCCTCTTCGCCCTCTAGCTCTTCCTGCTCCTCTCCTGTCGATTGGGCAGATAAAATACCTAGTTCTGTATAGAATTTCTGGGGGTTTATGTCCTTCTCCTCTTCCTCCTCCTCCTCCTGTGCCAGTTCAGCCTTCACAGGGCTCAGGTGGTTGTGAGATGTAGGTGCCACGTCTTCTCTCCCCTCGCCAGTCAGATTTATCAGCATCCCCTCCAGGACATGAAGGAGTGGAATGACATCATTCATCCTGTAGTCCTGGCGACTGACAAATAAAGTAGCTTCCTGTGTCACTGTCTAACATCGAAGTTACACTGGGGAGTAGTCCTGTCCATCTGCATCATCAAGAAATTGGTCACACATTTCCTCTGCTCATACAGTCGGTCCAACGTGTGGAAACATCGCACATAAGGCAATGTAGGGGAACCCCATTATGCCTCTGCAGGTCAAAGAGGGCGTGTTTTGCATGGTAAGAGTGCATGCACAATTTCCTTGACATTTTCAAGACGTCTTGCAGTTGGGTGGAAGACTTCAGGAACTGGGTGACAATGAGATTAAAGACATGCGCCATGTAGGGCATATGGGTCAGCCCTCCCTGACGCAGTGCAGACAGAATGTTCTTCCTGTTATCTGTGACCATGGTTCCTTTTTCCAGTTGGTGAGAAGAGAGTCAGGATTCGATTTCTTGGTTGATGACCTGGAGCAGTTCCTCCCCGGCATGACTCCGTTCGCCCAAGCTGACCAGATGCATAACCAACCGTGTGACAATGTCTTGCTTTGAATAGGTGGTATGCTGGAGAACCACTCTGATTTGTACCTACAGTGGAGGCTGAGGACAAGGTGGAGGATGAGGAGGCAGAGGAGGACATTGGCACAGATATCCCACAATTACTACTCGGAAGCGGCATTGCCATCACCTGGCCAAGTAGGTGGTGTGCCTGGACTGCAACCACATTTACCCAGTGGGCTATAAAGGACATATATTGTCCTTGACCATGGTTACAGCTCCACATGTCAGTGCTTGTGCAATGAGCAAGACACTGGGTCTTCGGGGTTGCTGTGCAGTGGGTCAGTTTATATGTGTATAAGTTCATGACGCCAATTGCAGCTTGCGCAGGTACTGTAGCAGGGCCCTTTAAGATGTGATAGCTCATATACCAGGTGAGGATTGCCAGAGGGGGATAATGTCTCTGTATAGCAGATATGGTAATGTCAACGGTGTCTCCTACCTTGGTATGGCTGGACTCCTGAATCCTGGCTCACTTGCAATAAATTGAGTGTTGTCAATAGGAGTTTTGATGGAATAATTGAGATCCAGACAGGAGATATAGTCCAACTCGTCTTTACTGAATGGCAGCTTAAATCCGTACAAGTTACAGCTTTAGTCTTTAGGTCCCAGCAGGTTTTGGCTATATGTGGCAGGAATTTATCTATTCTGCTTCTTATCATATGCCTAGTAGATCTGGCAGGTATCTGTCTTCTGGTCTGTCTGTCTTCTGCTTTATAATGGGCCTGACTAGCTGAGGAGGAATTTGGCTTTTCCTGGACTTGGGAAATGTACTCACAGCTTGTCTCACAGGGTAGGCTTCTTCCTGGAGGCTGTAGATGGCTGCTTCTCTGGTCGACCAGTTGAGGCGAATAGCTCAAGCTGGGAAGATGGATCCTGGCCTCAGCCGAGGCGGGATCCAGGGTTGGGATCCCTGGTTCTGGGAGCTCCTATCAACACAACCTACCCCAACAGGGGGTGGCTGGTACACTCACAAGACCTTCTTCTCCTCCTCATGATACAGGACATGGGAACGTCCCACTTCTGCTCATACAGGGGAGCCTAGACTGGAATGGACTATTCCAGGCTATAAATACTAAACTGTCTATAGACTGCCTACACATTGCCGCCACCTACTGGTGTACATGAAGAATTACAGCAATTTACATAAAACAGTCATAGGAAATCCATATAATGGAAAATGCAATGTAAGATTACAATACACAGGATGATAATACATATACACTTAGCATCATGTAGCTGGGTGACAGTAGTTTTAGTGACATACTTCAGGATGTTACACTTGCATAATCTGTACCATACACCGACAGGCTCAAGGACTGGCCCACCTCCTGCTCAACATACGTGTGCAGGGCTGGTACAGATTTTTTAGAGAAGCAATGACGGCTTGGGACTCTCTACCTTGGCTAGGCACAAACCATCAGCTCTCTGAAAGGTGCAGACTCAACAACATGTAAAGGAAGGGACTGTAGTACCAGCAACTTGGCCAGGTTCATGTTCAGCTTCTGCAACGTTGGATGAGTGCACGCATACTGTTGTTTCTTTGCCTTGGTGATTGTTTGCTGGTGAAACACCTGACGAGAGCATCAGGAGCTGTAGACAAAAATAAGGAATGACAGCTTTCTTCTGTTGAATTAAGGAGCCCTGACTGCTGAAAAAGGTGTGCGGGCCGCTGGTAGATGCAGCAGTTGCTACATCAGGCTGTGCCACGGTTTTTCCAGGCCACTTAATGGTGACGCTCCATGTGTTGATGCAAGGCTGTGGTCATGGCTACATTAATGTAAAAAAAAACATAGAAAACATATAATACTGCACTAACTCAACAGATGCAAACATTATATATGGACTGAGCCCTTGCTCTGATATGAAAAACCCAAGCCTCTCAGCCAATATATTTTGATCAAAACACATTTGTGCCTGCCTACCGGCACCAAGGTAGTCTCAGTCAGGCAGGTCCTTCTCTAAACCTACCTATGCTGTTGGGCATCTATGTTCAATAGAGCAGACCCTGCACATGAAGAGTGCTGCTCCTAGTCACCTAGGATTATTATGTGTTTTCTGTGATTTTTTTTCATAACTGTAGCCATGGACATCTGCATATTTATTTATCATATCGTGCAGGATGTTTTTATCTTTGTTTTTCATTTTTTCCTCTGTGATTTAGGCTCCTGAGTAGCAGTCTACCCAAGGCACGTTTGGCCCCAGATCTCACACTGCTTCAACCCTGCTGCTTCCATTGTCTATGTAGAACAGATTAAGTATTAATGACGCAGCAAGTGAACTAGATAAACGCCCCTATATAGTTGACCGCCTGTTGATGCTAAGTCTGATATACAGTAAGTCTATGTATAACAGAACATATTAAAGGGATTCTGTCACCTCGTTTTAGCCTATAGAACTGCGGACATGCACAGCTAGATCGCCGCTAGCATGTCCACAATATACCTGTCCCATAGCGCTGTGTGCTTTTATTGTGTTTAAAAAATGATTTTATAGATATGCAAATTAGCCTGGTATGGAGCCCAAGGGGCTGTACTAACCTTCTTGGAGCCCAGCCATGCCCCCTGTGCAGGAGCCCAGCACCCCCTGCATCCTTCGAATCTCCTCCTTGCTCACAAAGTTAGATCGCCGTAATCTTGCGATGCGCCAGCTCGCACATGCGCAGTTTCTTCCCTGAGGCTGATGCTAGCACAGGGAAGAAACATTATGCCCGCACACAGCGCTATGGGACAGGTATATTGCGGACATGCTAGCTGCGATCTAGCCAAGCATGTCCGCAGCTCTATAGGCTAAAACGAGGTGACATAATCCCTTTAAGTATGAATAGCGCAGCAGGTGAACTAGATAAATGCACCTATACATTCGACCACCAGTTGAGACCAGTTGAGACTAAGTCTGATGCACAGTAAGTCTATGTATAACCGAACAGATTAAGTGTAAATGGTGCAGCAACAGAACTAGATAAAAGTGCCTATATATTAGACCACCTGTTGATAATGAGTCTGATGCACAGTAGGTCTATGTATAACACAACAGATTAAGAATAAATGGCGCAGCAGTTGAACAAGATGCACAGGGTGATTACACTGAGCATGCACTGTCCCTGCAGTATCCCTATGCTCTCCCTACACTGTCTAACTAAAAACTCTCCCTGTGATCTCCCAACACTGTCCCTACACTCTCCCTATCCAATATTCTACAATTAAAAGCCTTCTGAAACAATGTCATTATTAGCACTTGCCATGTCTTCTCAGTTCACAGTGAAATGGCAACAACTGCATGGGATGAGGCATTTATAGGGCTGTGACAGCACAGGGGATGACTATCTGTGGGCTGGCTGGCTGCATAGAATTATGGGTCATATGGCATTCCTGGGCTTCTTACTTTCACTTCGTAACACATGTAGCTGTCATTTTAGGGAAAAAAAACTATTTGTTACCATGATGCGCAAGGAAATTTTGATTTGTGGCAAATCACATTTTTCTATTTTTCTTTGTGGGCAGAAGGTGAAGCATGCCAATGTTGTCACCACAGCCCTGCGTCAACGCATGCAGCGGGTTCTCATTTGGTGGTCCAGCCTGCCGTAGAAACTGCTGCATCACCCAGTGGCACGCACCAAATGTCATGCAGTCAAGGCTCCACCACCTCAGCCGAAGGGAGCTGTCTTTCCTTTCCATCATCTACTGGTCCTGATGCTGCTGCTCCTCGTCCCCCTACTCCTCGTCACTCATTTCGTCAGCAATCAATTACTGAAGTCATTGCCAAGAGACAGCAATACGCGTGTGCACATCCAACGGCGCAGAAGCTGAACGTGCTCCTGGCCAAGTTGCTGGTACTGCAGTCCTCCCTTTCCAAGTGGTGGACTCTGCACCTTTCAGAGAACAGAGAAAGGCCATAAATGATTTCTTGATGGTACAGGCAGACAGAGGTACTCCCCTGTGTAACTTCGATGTTAGCCAGCGGCAGCTCATGCTTGACACCTGCCGTTTACTTGGGTCCTTTGAGGAGGCCACTTTATTTGTCAGTCGACAGGACTACAGGATGAACAACATCATTCCACTGATTCATGTCCTGGAATAGATGCTGCTAAACTGGCTGGTCAGGGGACTGGAGGCATGGTGCCTACATCTCACGGCCACATGAGCCCTGTGGGGGCTGAATTGGAGGAGGAGGACATTGGAGCACAAGCAATATGTAGAGAAATGGGTGGTTTTTCTACATAGGTGACAGAGGAGAAGGATCAGGAGGAGCAGGAACAGCAGGAGGACCTACAGGGAGATGAGGAAGATGAGGCAGATGAACCAGACACACCGTGGCAGTATGCAGTGGATATGGAGGCAGGGAGTCCCTCCGAGTCACTTGCTCAAATGGCATGCTGCAAATTGTCACCATTCGGCAGAGGGATGACTACTGGCTCTCCACCCTCGCTACCAGTCCAAAATAGGGAACTACTGTGTGGTTTCCTCATGCTGCTACAAACTTAACACTCTGTGGTCTCCTCATGCTGCTGCCACCTCATCATTCTGTGGTCTCCTCATGCTGCTGCCACCTTACTACTCTGTGGTCTCCTCATGCTGTTGCCAACTCAACTCTCTGTGGTCTCCCCATGCTGCTGCCAACTGAACACTCTGTCACTGGGCCACTCTGTGGTCTCCTCATGCTGCTGCCAACTCACCACTCTGTGGTCTCCTCATGCTGCTGCCAACTCAACACTCTTGGTCTCTTCATGCTGCTGCCAACTCACCACTCTTTGGTCTCCTCATGCTGCTGCTGACTTAACACTCTGTGGTCTCCTCATGCTGCTGCCAACTCAGCACTGTGTGGTCTCCTCATGCTGCTGCCAACTCAACACTCTGTGGTCTTTTCATGCTGCTGCCACCTCGCCACTCTGTGGTCTATTCATGCTGCTGACAACTCAACACTCTGTGGTCTCCTCATGCTGCTGCAAACTCAACACTCTGTCGCTGAGCCAATCTGTTGTCTTCTCCTGCCATTCCCACCCTCCCCACTATATGACGGGGCTCCTATTTTGCCTTTTTGCCTTGTTGACAACCCCATGTATTTGAACCTTCTTCTGATCTGTCAGTAGGACGGAAAAATGAGACACACAACGGATGCTACCTATGTAGCAGCTGTAAGACCTGTATGACATGGTCCCTAATTTGCATCAGGATTGGCTCATGAATCTGATTAGGTAGCCAAAAGCAGGAGTGAGTACACTGGCTGAGAGAGAGAACAAGCTGAACTACTATAGAGACATCCTATGTAGTCAGTTGGCCCTGGAAAAGCTTTCCTGCCCAGCCAGTAGTGTGTCATTAGAGCGGGTGTTTAGTGCAGCGGGGGCTATGGTTACCCCAAGTAGAACTGGCCTGTCCACCCAAAATGTGGAGAGACTGACCTTTGTCAAGATGAATCAGGAGTGGATCAGCCAGGATTTCTACACACCAATGCCTGATGTATCAGATTAGATCATCCATGGTGCTACACCCAAACCATGTAAAAAAAAAAACTGTTTATTCTGGTTACCTGCTTCAACTACTATTCTGATGCCACACACCTGCTGCTAGGTGCTCCTTCTGCCACCCAGTATTTTCAGCTGGTACTGCTATTGCCACTAACCTCTCTACTTTTTCACTGGGCTACTCTGTGGTCTCCTGATGCTGCTGCCACCTCAACACTTTGACATTAGGCCACTCTGTTTGGTCTCCTGATACTGCTGCCACCTCAACACTCAATGGTCTCCTGATACTGCTGTCACCTCACCACTCTGTGGTCTCCTGATGCTGGCACCTTAACACCCTGTCACTGGGCCACTCTGTTGTCTCCTTATGCTGCTGAAACCTCAACACTCTGTCACTGGGTCACTCTGTGGTCTCCTCATGCTGCTGCCACCCCAAAACCCTGTCACTGGGCCACTCTGTGGTCTCCTGAAGCTGCTGACACCTCACCACTCTGTAGTCTCCTCATGCTACTGCCACTTCACCACTATGTGGTCTCCCCATGCTGCTGCCACCTCACCACTCTGTGGTCTATTCATGCTGCTGCCAACTCAACACTCTGTGGTCTCCTCATGCTGCTGCAAACTCAACACTCTGTCGCTGAGCCAATCTGTTTTCTTCTCATGCCATTCCCACCCTCCCCACTCTATGACGGGGCTCCTATTTTGCCTTTTTGCCTTGTTGACAACCCCATGTATTTGAACCTTCTTCTGATCTGTCAGTAGGACGGAAAAATGAGACACACAACGAATGCTACCTATGTAGCAGCTGTAAGACCTGCATGACATGGTCCCTATTTTACATCAGGATTGTCTCATGATTAGGTAGCCAAAAGCAGGAGTGAGTACACTGGCTGAGAGAGAGAACAAGCTGAACTACTATAGAGACTTCCTATGTAGTCAGTTGGCCCTGGAAAAGCTTTCCTGCCCAGCCAGTAGTGTGGCATTAGAGCGGGTGTTTAGTGCAGCGGGGGCTATGGTTACCCCAAGTAGAACTGTCCACCCAAAATATGGAGAGACTGACCTTTGTCAAGATGAATCAGGCGTGGATCAGCCAGAATTTCTACACACCAATGCCTGATGTATCAGATTAGATCATCCATGACGCTATACCCAAACCATGTAAAAAAAAACAACTTTTTTTCTGGTTACCTGCTTCAACTACTATTCTGATGCCACACACCTGCTGCCAGGTGCTCCTTCTGCCACCCAGCATCTTCAGCTGGTACTGATATTGCCACTAACCTCTCTACTTTGTCACTGGGCTATTCTGTGGTCTCCTGATGCTGCTGCCACCTCAACACTTTGACATTAGGCCACTCTGTTTGGTCTCCTGATACTGCTGCAACCTCAACACCCTGTCTCTGGGCCACTCTGTTGTTTCCTGATGCTGCCACCTCACCACTCTGTGGTCTCCTGATACTGCTGCCACCTCACCACTCTGTGGTCTCCTCATGCTGCTGCCAACTCTACACTGTGTGGTTTCCTCATGCTGCTGCAAACTCAACACTCTGTGATCTCCTGATACTGCTGCCACCTCAACACTCTGTGGTCTCCTCAGGCTGCTGCCACCTCACCACTCTGTGGTCTCCTCAGGCTGCTGCCACTTCACCACTCTGTGGTCTCCTCATGCTGCTGCCAACTCAACACTCTGTCACTGGGCCATTCTGTGGTCTCCTCATGCTACTGCCAAATCATCACTCTGTGGTCTCCTCAAGCTGCTGCCAACTCACCACTCTGTGGTCTCTTCATGCTGCTGCCAACTCAACACTCTGTGGTCTCCTTATACTGCTGTCAACTCCCTACTGTGTGGTCTCCTCATGCTGCTGCCAACTCACCCCTTTGTGGTCTCCTCATGCTGCTGCCAACTCAGCACTCTGTGGTCTATTCATGTTGCTGCCAACTCAACACTCTGTCATTGAGCCAATCTATGGTCTTCTCATGCCGTTCCCACCCTTCGCACTCTATGACAGGGTTTCTATTTTGCCTTCTTGGCCTTGTTGACATCACCATGTATTTGGCCCTTCTTCTGATCTGTCAGAAGGACAGAAAAATGAGACACACTAATGATGCTACCTATGTAGCAGCTGTAAGGCCTGTATGACTGTATGACTAGCTCAGTATAATTTTTTCCTAGTAGATTACGTATAGGGTACTTTACCTAAGCAAGGGTTTTATAAGGACAAGTGGACAAGGCATGCGGACAGAGTGCTCCGACCATCCAGGTGCATCTCTGGGCAGAGGATATGCTGAGGGATATTTAGGGACAGACACTAGGAACCCGTACGTGTTGTCCCACTCCTCCATCCAGCAGCAATCATTGTCTACCTGGCCTTGAATATCTCTAATGTGTGCTTGTTCATGTGTTTTATTGGTCCCCTCTAAGGGATCCGTGTTTAATGATCTTTAATAAAAGTTAAGTTTTAGGTAGTTGTTCTCAGTGATAGTGATTTGACTCTACAACTACCGTACCAATATTTCTTCCTTTGATGAAAATAATCTGTATGACATGGCCCCTATTTTGCATCAGGATTGGCTTATGAGCGGGATGAGCGGGAGGTGCCATATTAGATTTCACGATATTTCGCGAATATTCGATTGAATATTCGTGTTATATTCCTCGAAATCGAACATTCGGAATTATTTCAATTATCGCGAATAATATGCGATTTAATTAATCGCGTATTGCGATTTTTCTGTTGATAGTATAAGGCAACGTTCCTATGACTAATTGGCTATGGCTAGGATAAAAAGTGTATTTTACGAATATTCTTAATTTAGCTCTAACTTCGTCTTTTAGAATATTCGTAATATTCTAAAAGACGAAGTTAGAGCAATATTACGAATTTTTGTAAAATACACATATAGATTGTAATTTAGCTAATATAGTGCTATAATCCTTTTTTTTCTCAAATTTTTTTTGCCTCTTCTGAACTTAAGTTTTGTAAAATATGTACACTATTAAAAAAATTACTATAGCAGTATATTAGCTAAATTACAATCTATATGTGTATTTTACGAATATTCTTAATATTGCTCTAACTTCGTCTTTTAGAATATTCGTAATATTGCTCTAACTTCGTCTTTTAGAATATTACGAATATTCTAAAAGACGAAGTTAGAGCAATATTAAGAATATACGTAAAAAGTTGAAATCGCAATTCGATTATTATAACTTGAATTAATCGAATTTTGATTTCAACTTAGCACTGCTATATTCTATATTAGGCTAGAATTAACGAATATGGAATATAGCAGTGTTAAGTTAAAATCGCAATTCGATTATTATAACTTGAATTAATCGAATTGCGATTTCAACGTAATTCTCAAATCCGACAGTACATTCTAGTATATGGAGACGTTCCCATGGTGATGGGGACGCTCCATGAGCACAGAAGTCGGCAGAAGCGGCAACGGGCACTGACTGGAGCAGCCAGGAATCCAAAGGACAGGTAAGAACAACTTTAGGGAAGTGGGAAAGAAAAAAATATAACAATTAAAAAAAAAAAAAAACGAATATTCGATTTCGCGAATATATAGAAGTATATTCTAAATATTTGCGAAATCTCAAAGTTACGATATTCGAGAAAAAAATTTGCAATTCGAATATTCGCGCTCAACACTAATGATTAGGTAGCCAAAAGCAGGAGTGAGTACAAAACACAGAAGACATGCAAATATTGCATTCACGTGTCAGCTCTCTTTTGGATCCACTCCAAATATTTTTTTGGGCCTTAGCATTACTGATGGATTACTGACCAAATGCTGACCAAGTGACAGCGGATGCTCATCAGACAGGATTCAAATTTATGGTGACACATTTCCATATCAGTAACTTTTTATGACGTCTTAGTAAATTACAAATAAGGGTTATTAGATGACCAGCACAAAGTGAAAGTAAAATGTACATTCACACAGCTAGACAGTTTACCCTTTGCGACAGAATGTCTCAATAGTTTTAATAAAGATCAATTAAAAATATTTTTTTTTAGCCCAAAATGAGTAAAGTGCAATCATAAAAAAATTGCCTCTGAAGGTATACATAGCCTTTAAGGTTAATAAACAGGGATTTCTCAGACTCCACACCCTATTATAGCAGCGTAACATAGACTTGGGCTTGAATGCTCCACAGAGACAGGAACTGGATTCTGAGAGCCTAAAACACTGGAAGAAAACACATATAAACTAAAATCGCTAATCCTAGATATGATCACTAGATATAGGCAATAAGTAGAAGATTACATAAACACCATAAGGGGCACTGGATACCCTGTTCTTCATCATTCTAGCTCAATATTAAGCATTGGAGAAATAGATAGCCCTGGTAATATACGAAATTGGCCTTGATGGTACATGGCATAAAGTAAGCAGTGTGCATATAAAATAACCTTATCTAATAAAAGCTGTAGATACTGGAGATTATAAGCAGGGCCGGTGCTATAATAAGGCAGACCAAGCGGCTGCCTTAGGGCGCAGAGACGGGATATCGGAAAAATAAAACATTTTTTTTTAAATACCCCGTATTTTTCGCCCCTGGGTTGTATGGGGCAAATACTAATGAAGCGCTTCCATGGCTGACATGGGGGCATGATGGCTGACATAGGGGCATGGGGGGCTGATGGCTGACATGGGGGCATAATAGCTGACATGGGGGGCTGATGACTGACATGGGGGGCTTATGGCTGACATGGGGGCATGATGGCTGACATGTGGGCATTATGGCTGACATGGGGGGCTGATGGCTGACATGGGGGTCTGATGGCTGACATGGAGAGCTAATGGCTGACAAGGGGGCATGATGGCTGACATGGGGGCATGATGGCTGACATGGGGGCATGATGGCTGACATGGGGGGCTGATGGCTGACATGGGGGGAGGATCTGAGGCATTGGGGGTCTGATCTGAGGTCTTATTAACATTGGGGGTCTGATTACTGGTATGACCTGAGGTGCAATGGAAAGTATTTTTTTCTTCTTATCCTCTAAAACCTAGGTGCATCTTATGGGCCGGTGTGTCTTAGAGGGTGAAAAATATGGTCCTCAAACCAGCGATTGTCTGAAGCAGAGAGAAGATACCAGGACCACACAGAGTAGAAGCCAGCTGCTGCAAACAGGACCAGGGTCAGGTGAGCTGCGAAGGGGGGGCCAAAATGTAGCTTCGCTTGTGTTGGCAAAAATCCTTGCACCGGCCCTGATTATAAGACCAAAAACTCAAAAGTCCTGTAGACAGCATTTCCTACTTAGAAGGTTCTTTTACTCTTTCCTTCTTAGATGAGTAGCTGTGAGAAAACATTGATTCTACTTACTATGTAATGAGCTGAGCTTTGTCTTGGTTCTCACAAACTTGACTTCTGTATTGTACTATGGGGACTGTTCTCATATTTATTCCCAGGACTTTTTGGATAAATGTCAATTTCCCTAAAAAAAGCACAATTACTATAGAAGTCAAAGCTTCCCATAGACAACCACAAACTTGGAATTTAATGTCAGTGTATTCAATATTAATGTCGATCAAGCACCAAGCTTGAGGGCTCGGGCCAAACTCATCAGGATACTCAGGTGCTCTACCGAGCACCCAAGTATAATGGAATTGAATTAGAGATCCGGAGCATTAAACCAGGCACCCCCTGCTCTGAAGAGGGGAGGGTGCCTGGTTCATAGGAAAAGGTCAGAAATTGATGGAAACACCACTGAAATGGTTCGGGAACAGCATGGGGAGGATGTATGGATGCATCTTGGACTCCCAGGTCGCTGCTGGGAACGATGTTATCCGAGTAGTACGCAACTTTTACAGACTGACAATAATACGCACAAAACCGTGAATAAAATAAATTTTAGAGGAAAAATTCTTTCCTGTATATTTACTTGTATATAAAGTGCTGCCAAAAATTACAAGGAAGAGGCACTCCGATACAACCTGTATATCACATAAAGGAGGGCCTCATTCACATTGTGGTACAATTGTTCATGTAGTGGGACTCCTTCACTCATAAATCCTATACACTAAGTTAAAGGGCTGCCAACATTTACAAGGAATCGGCACTACAATACATCCTTTGTTAGACATAAAGGAGGGCATCATACACAGCCTTGAAAAATTATGATTAATGGCCTGCTGGTGACCCTTAAAAACATTTGGCAAGGGCAAGGGCCTGCTGATCTGACCATCTAAACATTATGAGTGAGGGCCTGCTGCCACTTTGGTGACTCTAGATAACTTGGGGCCGATCGCACGTCCCCGTGACAGCGATGATCCATTCGGATGTATGGCCTATCAACTTCAGGGTTCGATTCCGGAGAGGGAGCCTGAGAAACAGCTACGGCTACCACATCCAAGCAAGGCAATATGCGCGCACATTACCCATTAGGTATAATTAGGTGAGGGCCTGCAGGTGAGCTGACCCTGTAAAAGATTATAGGTGAAAGCCTGCTGGTGAGCTGACCCTGTAAAAAAAATCATATGCAAGGGCCTGCTGGTCAGCTGACCCTGTAAAAAACTATATATGCGAGGGCCTGCTGGTGAGCTGACCCTGTAAAAGATTTTAGGTGCGGGCCTGCTGGTGAGCTGACCCTCTAAAAGTTCTAGGTGAGGGCCTGCAGGTGAGCTGACCCTCTAAAACATTATATATGAGGGCCTTCAGTTGAGCTGACCCTGTAAAAAAAAAATGGTGCTGGCCTGCTGGTGAGCTGACCATATAAAAGATTGTAGGTGAAGGCCTGCTGGTGAGCTGACCCTGTAAAAAATTATATGCGAAGGCCTGCTGGTGAGCTGACCCTGTAAAAAATTATATGCGAGGGCCTGCTGGTGACCTGAACCTCTAAAAGGTTGTAGGTGAGGGCCTGCAGGTGAGCTGACCCTCTAAAACATTATATGCGAGGGCCTGCAGGTGAACTGATCATGTAAAAGATTTGAGGTGTGGGCCTGCTGGTGAGCTGACCCTGTAAAAGATTTTCGATGCGGGCCTGCTGGTGAGCTGACCCTATAAAATATTTTAGGTGCGGGCCTGCTGGTGAGCTGACCCTCGAAAAGGTTGTAGGTGAGGGCCTGCAGGTGAGCTGACCCTCTAAAACATTATATGCGAGGGCCTGCAGGAGAGCTGATCATGTAAAAGATTTAAGGTGCGGGCCTACTGGTGAGCTGACCCTGTAAAAGATTTTAGATGCGGGCCTGCTGGTGAGCTGACCCTGTAAAAGATTTTAGGTATGGACCTGCAGGTGAGCTGACCCTCTAAGACATTATATGCGAGGGCCTTCAGGTGAGCTGACCCTGTAAAAGATTTTAGGTGAGGCCCTGCTGGTGAGCTGACCCTGTAAAAGATTTTAGGTGAGGGCCTGCTGGTGAGCTGACCATGTAAAAGATTTTAGGTGCGGGCCTGCAGGTGAGCTTACCCTCTAAAACATTATATGCGAGGGCCTGCAGGTGAGCTGACCCTGTAAAACATTATATGTGAGGGCCTGCTGGTGAGCTGACCCTCTAAAAAATTATATGCGAGGGCCTGCTGGTGACCTGAACCTCTAAAAGGTTGTAGGTGAGGGCCTGCAGGTGAGCTGACCCTCTAAAACATTATATGCGAGGGCCTGCAGGTGAACTGATCATGTAAAAGATTTGAGGTGTGGGCCTGCTGGTGAGCTGACCCTGTAAAAGATTTTCGATGCGGGCCTGCTGGTGAGCTGACCCTATAAAATATTTTAGGTGCGGGCCTGCTGGTGAGCTGACCCTCGAAAAGGTTGTAGGTGAGGGCCTGCAGGTGAGCTGACCCTCTAAAACATTATATGCGAGGGCCTGCAGGAGAGCTGATCATGTAAAAGATTTAAGGTGCGGGCCTACTGGTGAGCTGACCCTGTAAAAGATTTTAGATGCGGGCCTGCTGGTGAGCTGACCCTGTAAAAGATTTTAGGTATGGACCTGCAGGTGAGCTGACCCTCTAAGACATTATATGCGAGGGCCTTCAGGTGAGCTGACCCTGTAAAAGATTTTAGGTGAGGCCCTGCTGGTGAGCTGACCCTGTAAAAGATTTTAGGTGAGGGCCTGCTGGTGAGCTGACCATGTAAAAGATTTTAGGTGCGGGCCTGCAGGTGAGCTTACCCTCTAAAACATTATATGCGAGGGCCTGCAGGTGAGCTGACCCTGTAAAACATTATATGTGAGGGCCTGCTGGTGAGCTGACCCTCTAAAAAATTATATGCAAGGGCCTGCTGGTGAGCTGACCCTGTAAAACATTATATGCGAGGGCCTGCTGGTAAGCTGAGCCTCTAAAAAATGATATGTGATGGTCTGGAGCTGAGCTGACCCTGTAAAGCATTATATGTGAAGGGAATATATGTGAGGGCATTATATGCGACGAATAAGCATGTGTTGATATGATGGAAGAAGAGAAGGAGGATGAGAAAAGGAAGATTCAACCATATACCCTTGTTTGTGGTGGAAGGGGTAAATGGGAATACAATGTATTCAGTACATTATAAACAACACATTTAAAGTGCCTTTATGTTCATCAGCTTTCCTCTGGTGGAATCGAGAAGTCATGGTCAATCCAGGCCTTGTTCATTTTTATAAGAGTCAACCTGTCAGCATTTTCAGTTGACAGGCGGATACGCTTATCTGTTATAATGCCACTAGCAGCATTATATACCCGCTCAGACAAAACGCTGGCGGCAGGGCAGGCCAGCATCTCCAAGGCGTAGAGCGCCAGTTCCTGCCACGTGTCCAGCTTGGACACCCAGTAGTTGTAAGGTACTAAGGGATCATTGAGGACTCTGACACGGTCTGTCATGTACTTCCCTCCTTGTGACACTAGGCCAAGCATCAGGGTGAGGGTGCTGGCGGGGTGTCATGAAACTTTCCCAGGCTTTGGAGAGTGTTTCCCTGCCTCTGTTGGAACTGCTGTGTGTTCCTCTTGTCTCCCCTCCTCAGTTGGCCAAGGAACTACGGACTCTGCCGTCAGTGTTGTCAGATGGAAATTTTTGGAGCAATTTCCCAACAAGGATCTTCTGGTATTGCACCGTTTTGCTCGTCCTCTCCACCAGAAGAATGAGAAATGAGAAGTTCTCTTTGTAGCGGGGGTCGAGAAGGGTGAACAACCAGTAATTTGCGTTGTCCAAAATGCGTATAACGCGGGACAGGCAGCCTAACATTAAGTCAGCCATGTGTGCCAGAGTACCAACAGGCAAGACTTCGCTGTCGTCATCAGGAGGATCACTCTTAATCTTCTCATCCTCTTCCTCCTCTTCCACGCTGAACAAATGGAATTAAACTTCCATGGGTATTACCCTCTGTACTGGAGGCAACCGTCTCCTGCTCCTCCTCTTCATCGTCCAATTCGCGCTGAGAAGACGAACTGAGGGTGGTCTAGCTATCACGCTGTGTAATGTCTTCCCCCATTTCCACCTCTTCCACATGCAAAGTGTCGTCCTTAATTGTGAGCAGCGAGTGTTTCAGTTGACACAGAAGTGGGATGGTTATGCTGATAATAGCGTTATAGCCGCTCACCATCTGTGTTGATTCCTCAAAGTTTCTTAAAACCTCACAGAGGTCAAACATCCATGACCACTCCTCGCTTGTAAATAGTGGAAGCTGACTAGAAAGGCGACGAATATCTTGCAGCTTGTTTTCCACTACTGCCTTCTGCTGCTCACAAAGCCTGGCCAACATTTGGAACGTGGAATTACATGGTATTTAGCGCAACATGTGCTAAAAATATATATTACTGTTGTCACACACAATAGTCCTTAAAAGGACTTTTGGGTCTCTGAAAAAAAATTTGCATGAAAATCTTCCTATTACACTCCCTACACTGTCTGTCCCTTCCTATGCACAGCTCTCCCTAACACTGAGCAATTTAGCGCAGGTTGCGCTACAAACATATATTGCTGCTGTCACACACAATAGTCCTTACAAGGACTTTTGGGTCTCTGAAATGTTTTTGTACAATTTTTTTTTTTTTTTACTATTAATCACATAAAACTATCTCCACACCAAAAAGACATACAATACACAAATAATTCAATGCATGCCTTGCTGAGACAGCATGTAGCACACTACCCAAAGTGAATGGGACCAAAGAAAACAATGTAAGTGGAAAAAGAAAAGAAAAGTATCAATCTCACCAATCCAGACGTGATGGATAGTTGGGAGGATGTGGAACGTTCACAGACCCCAAACTGAATCTGGTACCCTGGTGTGCTCTCTTGGATATGTAATCTGTATACAGCTGGGCGAATTAGAGGTTCTTCATTGTAACACAGGTAGACGGACAGGTGATTCCTGGTGACTTACAACAAAGTGGTAGAAGGAACAACTGGCCCTATATTACCCTGTAAAGATGGAGAGGGGGCTAGAAATGCCCTACCTATCTATACAGAGCACCCGCCCCGAAAGGGGCGACCCCGTCCGGATACCTGTCCTTAGACCCGGGCAGAATCCCTAATATACCCTAGAAAGATGCTCCCGACGTGCCACGTTTCATTGGAATAACTCATTGTTTATTATTAGTCCCTATTCATTACAGGGCAACTTCTCTGGTTGCATCCTTTGTGATTCCACTGAGTCTAGTATAATTACTCCCTTAGTCTGTTTTTTTTATTTCTTTGCTTTCCCTACTTTTGGGCCCCCTCGTTTAAGTTTGATGTACTCAGTATAACCTATGTACTCAGCATACTTTTGTATTCAGCATAACTGATGTACTCAGCAGATTTTTTGTACCCAGCAGATTTTTTGTACTCAGTATCTTGTTGTACCCAGTAATTTTGCCTATCCAAAGTTCTTTTTGTATACTCAGCATACCCCTAGATTGCCTGTTTCCCCTGATGAGTTATTTCAACGAAATGTGGCACGTCGGGAACATCTTTCTAGTGTATATTAGGGATTAGACCAGGGGTGCACAACGTTTCCTGGTTGGGGGCCACATTGCCAGACTGAACCAATGACGAGGGCCGAAATTAAAATATAAAGGTGTATTAACAACAGAAATATTGTACTTATGGCATATTGAACACACATTATATACCATTATTGTCTAGTTACACTTCCAGGACTCCCATCTAATGGGAGAAATACATGAAAAATACATGTGAGCAGCCAAAAGACATAGGCATACATGTCTGTTACCAGATGGTTGGGGGCCGCACAGAATGGTATCAAGGGCCGCATGTGGCCCTCGGGCCGCAGGTTGTGCACCCCTGGATTAGACGGACTGGTGATTCCTGGTGACTTGGCAACAAAGCGGTAGAAGGAACAACTGGCCCTATATTACCCTGTAAAGATGGAGAGGGGGCTAGAAATGCCCTACCTATCTATACAGAGCACCCGCCCGGAAAGGGGCGACCCCGTCCGGATACCTGGGCAGAATCCCTAATATACCCTAGAAAGATGTTCCTGACGTGCCACGTTTCTTTTGAAGAGCGGATTTAGCTGGAATGGTAATTCAAAGCTATGTGGCATGTGAAGACACCCTGAGGTGGCCCTACAATGGAAACCCCCCAAATGTCACCCCATTCTGGAAACTACACCCCTCAAGGAATATTTTTAAGGTGTGTAGTGAGCACTTTGACCCATCGGGCGTTTCACAGAATTAGGAAATGCTTGGATGTGAAAATAAAAAATGTAACAATTTTCCCCAAAAAGTTGCTTTACACCCACATTTTTCACTTTCATAAGGGGTAACAGGACAAAATGCACCCCACATTTTGTTCCCCATTCCCCCCCCCCCCCCCCCGAATACGCCAACACCCAATATGTGCTCATAAAATGATGTATAGGTGCATGGTAGGGTCTAAAAGGGAAGTAGCGCCATAGGGCTTTTGGAGGACAGATTTTGCAGGATTGACTTTTTGGAGCTATGTCGCATATAAAGACACCCTGAGGTACCCCTAGAGTGGAAATCCCCAAAAAGTGACCCCATTCTGGAAACTACACCCTTCAAGGAATATTTCAAGATGTTTAGTGAGAACTTTGTCCTCAAAGGTAAAACATGGAATTGGCTGTGAAAATAAAAAATTGCAATTTTTTCAAGAAAAATTGACTTTAGGCCTGCGCCGATGACGTCACCGAAAAATGACGTCACCGAAAGAGAAGACGTCATCGGCGCAGGCGCACTGAGGGAATGCTGAGGAGGCGAGCCTCCTTATCTCAGAGCGCCTGCGCCGAATCAACACAGGCGCGCGATTTTTGAAAAGCTGACAGGGCTGGCCGGAGGAGGAGATCGCGGCTGGCCCTGTCAATCAACACGTGGAGGGGGCGGTTTTCTGCGGCTGCTACCAGCAAGTAGACGCCCTACTTGCTAGTAGAAAGGTAATTAGCATATCATAAAAGTAAGTTTTTGGCTAAATCTACTGAACGAAAATTATTAATAACATAATGTATGGCAATATGGCAGGATAGGGATTATAAGTAGATCAAAAAAAATATGCGTTTAGTGGGGTGACAGAAACCCTTTAAAGGAGAAAATGCACCCCAGTAAATGTTCCCCATTTTGCGAACACCCATATGTGCTCGAAGCCTGCTGCATTGGCGCATAGCAGGTCTCTACAGGCAAAGTGCAAAATATGTTTTTTGCAGGCTTGAATTGGCAGACATGGATTTTAGCTGCCATGTCGCATTAAAAAAAATTCCTGAGGTCCTCAGAAATGAAAAACCCCAAGAAGTGAGCCATTTCAAAAAGAGCACCCCCGTACGAACATTTTAAGTGCTGGAAAGGGTACTTTTTACCAAACAGGTGTCTCACAGAAAGCAGAAATACTAGAGAAAGGATTTCAAAGCACACATTTGTAAAAATGAAAAAATTACTAGAAGACCCCAATTTTATTTACTTTCACAAGGGGTTAAAGGAGAAAATGCACCCCAGTATATGTTCCCCATTTTCTCCCCTAATTTTGTGAACACCCCATATGTGCTCATAGCCTGCTGTATTGGCACACAGCAGGCCTCTACAGGCAAAGTGCAAAATATGTTTTTTGCAGGCCTGAATTGGCAGTCATGGATTTTAGCTGCTATGTCCCTTTTAAAAAATTTCCAGAGGTCCCCAGAAATGAAAAACCCCAAGAAGTGACCCCATTTTGGAAAGAGCACCCCTGTACGAACATTTTAAGTGGTGGAAAGGGTACTTTTTTTTACCAAACAGGTGTCTCACAGAAAAGATTATGTAGTGGTTATTGGAAAGTGGGTATGCAAGTGAGGTGAACTAAATCAGAGATATGGAAATTTTACAGGGCGCATAAAGGATGAAATAAAAAATCCATGGATGAGTGGTAGGTTTGGAAGCATTCTTTCATGCAGAGGTCTGGTTTATCAGGGCAGGTGTCGCACTGATAAATGGTGTCCTTTCGTATTCCTCTTTTGTAACAAACCTGACATCTTTTTGGGGTCTTTCCCCTTTTTGCAGTTTGTGGCACTTCACCAGGGAAATGTTGTCCTGGTACAACACGGGTACCATGAACTCCTGAAGTACTCGGGCCCTCCCTTCCTGACTTTGGAAAATTAGGGCCTTGATTACCGCCTCTTGTAACGGAAGGAAAGTTCCTGTGTGGCCTGCATTTCGATGTAAAATGTACGCATTGTACATTGCCATCTGTACAATGTATACGGCAAGCTTTTTGTACCCCACCTTAGTTTTACGCATGGCACTGTAGAGCTTCAGAACTTGATCAGACAGATCAACCTACCCTATGTGCCTGTTGTAATCAAGGATGCAGTATGGCTTGTTGACAGGGGTAGTGGTACCTTGCACTTGGGCAGGAGAACTGGTGTTTGTGTGAATGGTGGTTAGTACAAGGACATCTCTCTTGTCCTTGTACTTAACCACCAGCATGTTCTCATGGCGGAGAGCCTTACTGTCACCTTTTCGGAGAGTTGCCCTACCAGGGATCTAGGGAGTCCTCTCTGATTTTTTTGCACTGTGCCGCAAGCCACAGTACCTCAGGCTTTTAGGGACATAAATAAGATAAGATGCCTTTATTGTCACTGTACAATACAATGTAATACAATGTACAATACAATGAAATGCTGGTGTAATAGTTATCTACATAGAGGTGATAACCATTATCCAGCAGTGGGTGCAGTAAGTCCCACACAATCTTGCCATTAACTCCTAGGACGGAGGGGGGCATTCAGGGGGTTTTATCCGGGAACCTTTCCCCTCATAAACCCGGAACCTGTAGGTGTACCGGGAGGAACTTTCGCACAGCTGGTACATTTTATTCTGTGCTGGGCAGGTACTGGCGAAATTTAACCCTTCCTTTAAAATGTACAAGGGACTCATCTATGCTAATTTCTTTTTCTGGGGTGAACACCTCTGTAAATTTTGAGTTGAGGTGCTCCAGGAGGGTTCTTATTTTGAATAGACGGTCAAAATTTGGGTCATTTTTTTTTTGGGGGGGGGGGCACTGTGCTTTATTATTATAATGTAGGAATTTCAAAATGGATTCAAATCTTGAGCGGGACATGGCCATATTGTAAATTGGAGTGTGGTACAAGACATCTGAATTCCAATATTGTCTAATTTTGTTTTTTGTTACCAGGCCCATATGCAGCAAGAGTCCCCAAAACTTCTTAATGTCTGCTGCATTTACCTAGGGGTCTAGCATATGAGGATGTCGGGTTTTGAGCAATAAACTGCTGGGCATACAAATTTGTTTGGGTCACCATCAAATTTATGAGATCGTCAGAGAAATAGATTTTGAGAAAATCTATTTCTGTGAAGCCCGTGCAGTCAATCTGAATTCCAGAGTTTCCCACAAACTCTGGAATTTTGGGCTCATAATCCTCAGGCGGTGTGGTCCATAGGGGATCACTGGATGGAGGCTACTTCATCTTTCTTGGGGCATCTCCTTGAGGGTCCCTCATCACCGGATGATGATGAAGGAGTAGAGGAGTAGAGGAATGTGGCATCCTCTTCTCCCTCACTTGCAGACTCCATTTCAGAGGCAAGGATGGCGTATGCCTCTTCAGCGGAGTACATTCTCTGGGATGAATTGGACATTTTTATTTTTATTGGTGTATTTAAAGTGAAAAGTGTCCGGGGGGTGTATGTAGTGATTTAACACGTGAAGGGGCTTGTAATGAATGAATTATAATAACATTTATGATAAAGAAAAAAAGAGAAAGAAAGAAAAGATAAGTGAAAGAATAAGATAAAAATTAAGAAAAAAAGGCTCCAAAAAAATCAATAAAAGGCACTAACCCTGCGCAGACGTAATTGACAGTACTGACCGGTGCAGAAATCTAAACTAGTACTAACTAAAATTGACTTATATATTTATCTATATGTGTATATATCGGGACATGGTTGTTATCCATGTCTCAATTGTGTTAACTGTCGCTATATATGCAAATCTAGATCCTTTGTACATCCCACTACACATAAAGAATATCCCATTAGATTTCACCTAAATTGTTCATCTTCTTATGTGATTTACGTGCTAGCATGTCCATGTAACTTAATATATATTGGTGAAACGTCTACAGAATTAAAACTAAGATTGAATAATCACAGGAACTCAATAAGAAAAAAACGTGCTGATTTACCAGTCTCCAGGCATTTTGCGTCACTTGGGCATTCCGAGCGGGACTTAAGATGCTGGATACTGGATCATGTTGAGCTTCCAAGGAGAGGCGGAGATCGCCTGGCAATTCTCAAGAAAAGAGAATTGAGGTGGATCTATGATTTAGACACTTTGCACCCTAGAGGATTAAATGTGGAGTTCAGATAGGTGTCTGTTGATCTGTCGCTTGCCAGTCCTTTCCACGCATGTATGTGATACACTTTTCCCACATATGTAATAAGTGCATGAGAATTGTGAAAGTAATATACGCAATTGCATACTTGACAGATTTGGGAAACTAATATATATTTTTTTCTTGCCTTTTAGAATTTTTAACCCTCACAGTGCTGGGTACGGACCCCTGGACTTTAACTCAATGGAAGCGATGCAGCCCAGTACCAACTACAGCGTCCTATCATGTATGCGCTACTCCAGATATATCATTAAGCTCCAGTATGTTGTTGCTCTTTGTAATGGTGAGGGATTACCCCTCCTAGACCGCTTTATTTCCAGCAAGAGGGCCAGATACGTTGGTGGGGTTCATGGAGATGTTTCCCCCCTGACGTACACGACCCCACGGTCCGGTGTCCCTCCCGAGAGGTGGGGACCCCGGTCCTGATGCTGGCTTCTGTAGGAGATCCCTGCTGCGGTCTACAATATACTCTCTACGAGTTTTTGTTCTATAGTTATGGTCTTGAACATATACTCCGTACAGTTACCATCTATATGATGGGCGCAGAGCTGATACTTGGGGCTATTTTCCATTAACCAAGATGGTGCGGCGAGATGTTACTGGATAGAACGCATGCGCACCAATCTTATACGGTGATTCACACGATGTCGTCACTCTGGGCATGCGCATTGACAAGATCGAGACGCTAAAGATACGCGATGGTATATGTGGGCTCCATGGCTTTAGGAGTTCTGTTCCTGGGATCCCTATCCAGTATGTTTATATCACTTTATGATTCTAATTGGAACACTGTTTCTGGATATATTTTTATTCTGTATGTAAAGGAACTATATCCTGATATGATAAAACGTATTTCACTAGTTACTATGTCAAACATGCACTTTAAAATTGTAACACATGTCTGTAATTAAGCTGATTGTAACCACACCCTGATGGGTGTAACACTTTTTGTAACGCTTTATATGTGTTCACTTTCACTTACTCTATGCTTGAGAAAGGCTCGCAAGAGCTGAAACGTCACAAGATATGCCTAATATGGGTGAAAAAAACCACTTTGATTTTTTCATCACAATCTGGAGTGCAGTCCTGTTTCTTCGATTATACTATTGTGGGGATTGCCGCTATCCCCCTTGGATTTTGCACCCACTCTTCAGGCTGGTGCTCCCGCTGGACCTTTTTTTTCTCTATATATATGTATATATATACACATATATACACACATATACAGTACAGACCAAAAGTTTGGACACACCTTCTCATTCAAAGAGTTTTCTTTATTTTCATGACTATGAAAATTGTAGATTCACACTGAAGGCATCAAAACTATGAATTAACACATGTGGAATTATATACATAACAAAAAAGTGTGAAACAACTGAAAATATGTCATATATATATGTCATAGGTTCTTCAAAGTAGCCACCTTTTGCTTTGATTACTGCTTTGCACAGTCTTGGTATTCTCTTGATGAGCTTCAAGAGGTAGTCACCTGAAATGGTCTTCCAACAGTCTTGAAGGAGTTCCCAGAGATGCTTAGCACTTGTTGGCCCTTTTGCCTTCACTCTGCGGTCCAGCTCACCCCAAACCATCTCGATTGGGTTCAGGTCCGGTGACTGTGAAGGCCAGGTCATCTGGCGCAGCACCCCATCACAGCTGCACTTTATGTGATAATTTGTGTTAATTATGTATGTAACATTTGAATGTGGATGTGGGATCCATTTTTTCTGTAAACATGTACACTTTGTAAACATTATGGCGGTCCACATGTATTGATGCACTGTAATGAATTTATAATCATGTTTTATACTTATATTTGTAAACTTTATTCTTAATGAGCAATTATGTCACACTGATGAGATTCACCTATTTAAATATGTTGAGAGCACTGTGTTCACTAGCTTGACAAAGGCTCCATTGAGAGAGCTGAAATGCTGCATTGCTTTGGGGTGTAAATAAACATCACTGAGATTTCACCACAAGACCGGAGTGCTGCCCATTTTTCGTCATTTATATATATATATATATATATATATATGGGCTTATAGCTGCCCATTCATACCCCCAGTTTTATGTGTGGGTATATATATATATAGATGTGCCCCAAGCATCTGTGGATATGTATATGTTTAAAGGCTGGCCAAGATTCGCCCCAGTTTCGGGTGCCCCCTTCCCAGCTGAGGAGAGGCCGACAACTGGACAATTATGTCCAGTTTTGGCCACTTCAAAGGACAGAGAATCAATACAGATCCTCTGCCCTTTGATAGCATCTCTGGAAAAGGCGGAGATGCTTTACATAATAGGGACAGGGGAACAAAGAGTTTCTCTGCCTCTGTGTGTCACATACATCAGGCGCTGTAATTACAGCGCCAGAGGTATGCAGGTGCTTTAAAGGTGGGAGATTCAAATCATACCCCGCCTGGAAGCACGTGCCAGGATGTGCGGGCTGGTGCAGTGATGTCACATCGCCTGCAGCACGGTAAATTGAGAGCAAGCGCAGCCGGGTTTAAATATCCCAGCAGGGCTATGCTCAAGATACAGAATTCCGGACACCCCCCATAAGAAGAGAGTGCAGGCAGCCATGTGCCGGACTGCGCTGCGCTAGTGGAGAACCCGACCAGCACAGGTCGCGCTGCGCTCAGGACCCGATCCACCCAGAAGAGAGGAAGAGTACAGGCAGCGCTCAGGCAGCCCCAGAAGGACAGCACAGGCTGCGCTTAGGGGAAGGGTGGACCCGGCAGCCCCATAGGAGGATGAGCATCCCCTGGAGTGGCTAAACACCCCTGCATTCCAGCCCCTGCTGTCCATTAACCCATGCCCTGACTGGACTGCCCCTGCCATAGCCTGCAGCCCTGTTAACCCCTGCCTTGCTCTGTACCCTATCCCTGCCCTGCAGAGCATTAACCCCTGCATTGCCCTGAACTCCTGTATTGAAACCCCTGCATTCCCAGCAGCCCCAGTCCCTAAATTCAACATACCCCAGATTCTGTGTTAACCCTTTCCAACCCTGGGTTAACCCTTTCACTCTGTCTATTTGGTGTTTAACCCCTGGTGTATCCTTGTAGGGACAGTATATAGCCAGGCTGGGTGGGTTGCTATTTATGCGTGTGTGAGTTAAGTGAGTGTAATATTTAGTTATTTTGTGGGGGGGAATTGTGTATTATATTGTACTGTGTGTAGCGTAGTTTAGGTGCATTGTAGTGTTGTTATATATTACCGTGTGCTACTATAAGTATATATATTTATATGTCCTTTGATATAAATATATATAATTACAACACTAATTAGACTGTAAACTTGTTGTTGTGTTAATAAATATACTTTATTATTCATAATACAGTGTATAGTGTTTTTGGTAGATGCCGCAGTAGTAAGTCGCATATAGTTCAGTGTATAGTGAGGCAACAGAGGTAGTGTTATTTAAGGTATAAATAGGCAGAGTCATCAATAGACGACTCACACCTATTTATGAACATTAATTATTGAGATTACCCAAAATATCAATAATATCCCCTTTTACATTGGCTAGCCAGGCTCACTGCTAAGAGTTTGTTTTCTGTGTTTGGTTTTGGTGAGAAAAATTGCTTACGAGGTGAACTAGTCAGGTGGGAGGGACGCAGTCAGTGGATTCTGAGTGTCCAGAGCCTGATAGTTCAGACAGGTAAAGCGTTTTTTTTTCAATCAGAACCAAACACAAGGCAATATCTACAGCAGAGAACCTAAAATCTTTAGATTTTTTGATTTTAACGATTTCCTGATTGTCTTACACGAACATCATACTCGTGCGAGCATCTGCCGGAGAAGTCGCCGCATACCGTCACTGTGAGAAAACCATCGCCATTGGAGCTGAATAGAAGGGAGAAGGCATTCCTGGTACTAAAGGACCTCCTCCACGCAGCAACAAGGACAGGAAAAGTCAGCTCCAGAGAAGATGGTTTCTCAACAAACGTAAGTATGGACTTCTCAACACTGCAACACCTAGCTAAACATTGTACATTTAACCCCATCCTCCCCCACCACTCACAAGTCAGCAGAAATGCTGTGGTACGATTTGTTAGCACAGGCTTGTAGTTATGACAAGCTATGTGTTAACAAATGGACAATATTGAATAAGGCGACCAAACGGCTTCAGATGCTAGCCAAACGTGTTCATACATTTGAGGTTGGCATCTGCAAGCCAAAGCAAGTTGTGCTGGTGTCTCGGTCAACGGAGACAATTCCTCCGACCATTAATTGCCAGTGCTGTGCCAGTATTACGAACAAGGTTTCGGCATTGCGGGCATAGAATGTACAGTACAGTCTACCGTTGACCGAGACACGCAGGTGGCTAGTATAAAGTCACAGTTGGTAGAGCTGCAGAGGCAGAAGGAGGAGATTAAGGCTGAGTTGACTTAGTCCAATGCTGGTATCAAAGCCTCCAAGGAACGGACTGCCTCTACTGACGTGACGGTAGCCAAATTGAAGGATGAGGTTGCTGTAAGATCCCAGCTATTGTCTGGCATGCAACAAGTCATCAAACAATTTTCAAAAATGATGCAGGCCTTTTCTTTTTCCTTAAAGTCAGGGCTATAATCTCCCAAAATGTTGCCCTGTGCAGGACAAAAAGGGTGGAGATTAGTTTGTGACAGGCCAAATTTCCCAAAATCCGAGCTTGTCCAGATCAACAGAGATTTTTCCCTAACTTTGGGAAAAATAAATATTGTAAAGAGTCCCTCCCTGAGGATGAAACAGTTCAGGAAAAGGGAGCATGACGGCAGTGTAGACAGACCTAAGCCATGCGGGGCATACATCAGATGTTTTGCATGTGCTGGCTTAGGTCATATAGCGAAACACTGCAAAGCAGGTAAGAACAAAACACACAGGATTGGAAACCAAGTCAGGTGCTTCAGGAGTGGGAACAAAGGACACATGGGAATTGCCCTGGTGCAAGTAATTGCAATGTTTCCAGTAACCAAGTAACAATTCGTGCAGTGGGACCTAGTCAGCTTGGCCATAAAGGGGTTACCTCTCATTAGCATACGCCTCACCAGGCGCTGAGGGGTCAGAATGGCCAATCTAGGCTAGGAAATATTTGACACCCCTGTACTATTTGTTACACTGTTTGTTCCCCATGTATGTCCATGTTGTGTGTTTTTGTTATCTGTTTGTATGTTTTTTATGTTGATGGCGGTAGTCCTTGTGTATAAATGAGTTTCACCCTGCTGATTTTGTAGTTTACATTCCCTGTAGTGAGTCCAGTCGCTGCTGTTTTTGATTCATTCTTGTGTTCCCTTTGGGTAGAACTGTGTTATACTGTGAATCGAGAAAGTTGCGGAACGGGTGACACTGGTACACAGTTAAGTGGAATGTCACGTTGAGCAACCAAGGTCTCTGATCGATACAAGTAGCACTGTGTTGCTCAAGGTTTTCGGTAGGGCTGTGTTATACTGGGGCGGACAGACAACATTGGTGTAATGTTGCACTGCGCACTTACTTTCTAGTCCGATCAGGTAACACAGCTCTGATTGGGATTGGACGCAGAATGATTAGCAGCAGAGTGTGGCCTGTGTTTGTGTGTTGTGGAGACCTGAAGAGTCAAGGCAGTATGACAGGGTGAAATCAGCCTGGGTACACATGGGTAGGACAAGGATACCGTGCCATCAAGAAAAAGATGGTGCTTCATCCACAGCTCCCCTCGGATGTCTTAACCTATTAGGGTGACCATCCTTATCTGTTGGTGCAGAGGGATGTGAAGCAGAGGACACGATCCTCTGAAGGTAGGGTGCTCAGACACCAGTGTTAAGATAATGAGGGGTCCTGTGAAATGAAGGTCAGTCAGCCCATTACCTTTCTCTATTCTTGGGTCAAAGGTATTGGTGGTGGGATTTGGCAAATAATTGCACCGCGAGGGGAGAAATCCCCCAGGAGCGTATGGTATTTTCTTCTGTCAAAATAACATAACAAAAACAGAGACAGGTGCACTATGCGGTCTTACTAACCCTCATACTGGTGTAAAATTGAGAATTAGCCAACATATCCTGCTTGGAGGACATGTCTGAGTCCGAGCACCACGCCAAGGTTTCTCAAGTTGCTCGGGAACCTAACGCTAAACCTACCTGGGCCGTATGGGCAATACCAGGAGCCAGTGGGCGAATTACAGGTGCGCAAGGTCCGACTCAAAGCAATCTCCCAGTAACCTCCAGCATGTGACCATGCTTACAATGGGAGGAGGCAGAGAGCTCTGAGCCCCACCGAAGACTGGCTGATATAGCCCGGGCCTCACATGTGCACCAGAATGCTGCCTGTGGATGGAAATAAAGGCACATTCAGACTAGGAGTTTCTACACCTCAAAAAATTCTAAATACAAACTACAAATTAGCGTGGTATTAAAAAGCAGGAAGTGGTCAACCCCATATGCAGTGGTGCATCTATACTGGAGGGGCAGATCCTGCACTTGTGGCCCGTCGCTAATGGCAATCCCCAGCAAAAATGCATACAATGGAGGATGCCTGCAGCGGACCACAAGTACCACAATGGACATCCTACACAGGATAGCAATTGTGTGGATGTGATAAGCAGTCAAAATAACATAACAAAAACAAAGACAGGTGCACTCTGCAGTCTTACTAACCCTCATACTGGTCTAAAATTGAGAATTAGCCAGCATATCCTGCTTGGAGGACATGTCTGAGCCCGAGCACCACGCCAAGGTTTCTTAAGTAGACCCAGATGACACCAGAGAAGAGACTTGCTATCCGCCCTGACACCCTCGGCGGACTCCAGAGGATACCACTCGGATTTAGCAGTTGGCTCTAGTGACCCTTGATAGACTTCAGCGAAGAAGATGAAATTCTCAGAGGTCTTCAAGAGATGGAGAAATAAGCCACAATCCAGCTGAAGCATTAACAGGGATCTCCCAAGGTTGTGTGTATCAGGGACGGACATATCGCCTGTGCAGCCGATTCAGCTGCACAGGGGTCCGGCGTGTGAGGGTGCCTATTCATACTAGTGATGGGTTCTGGAAGCGCTCACTAGTATCATACTAGTGAGCTCATCCAGAAGCGCTCACTAGTATGAATGGGCCCCTTCCGGTATGCAAGAGAGAGGCGGAGGCAGTGGCGGTAAGCGCTTACTTACCCCTCCGGCTCCGCTTCCTCCCTGGTCTCCTCCAGCCTGACTGCGTACAGTGCGCATTATGACCTGACGCTGTGCGCAGTCAGGTCACGTGACTGTGCAGAGCGGGCTGTTGGAGACCAGCAGGGCAGGCACTCACATCAGATCACCCCAGCGGACATGGAGAGTAGCGGAGCAGGAGAGGTAAGTTTTAATTATTTATTTTTAGTCTGATCTGATGTCTGATGGGGGTCTGTCACATCAATATGGGGGGCCTGAATGAGCATATGGGGGTGCCTAAATAAATAATTAACAACTTATATTTGGGAGGGTAAGGTTCTGAGTAAGTGACATATGGGGGGGGGAGCTGAGCAATTGACATATGGGGGCCTGCCTATTTTATATACTGGCAGACATGGGGGGCACTATGAAGGGGAGGAGCATTATGGGGGCCCTATCTTGTATACTGGCACACATGGAGGGCACTATGGAGGGGGAGGAGCAATATGGGGACCCTATCTTATATACTGGCACACATGGGGGGCACTATGGAGAAGGGGGAAAAGGAGCACTATGGGGGAATCTTCTGGGGCCCTATCTTATATACTAGCACACATAGGGGGAAATATGGAAAAGGGGGGAGAGAAGCACTATTGGGATTATTATATAGGGAAATTATACTGGCACACATTATGGGGGCATTTTATTCTGGCACATTGTCAGGCACCATGGTGATAAGGGGAGGCGCACTATTGGGGCACCATATAGGAGTATTTTATACTGGCGCAAACTATAAGGCACTATGGGGACCTTGCCACTAAGAGGAGGTATTTTTTTATACTGCCACACAACAGGGCATTTTTATTTTTACTGTAACACATTATAAAGAGAATTATTATTACTGTGGGCATTATGGTGGGCTTTATTGAGGGACTATGAGGAGCATGAATACTAGTATGAGCACTATGGGAGCATTATTAACTCTGGGACACTGTGGGGACATTATTACTACAAGGGCACTATAACTACTACGTGTTGTCTGGTAGATAATTATTTCTATTAGTGGGACTTTGGGGAGCAGTATTACTGCGGGGGCACCCTGGCTCGGTATCAGCTTAGCACAATTATTTTTGGGGAACATTATGTTTACAGTATTAGTGTCAGGGACACTGTTTCCTGGGCGCAGTTATTTTTTAGGACACTGTTTGCCGATAATTATTAAAGGGGAACTATCTGTGTTTAACTTGTATAGGGAGCACAGCAGGCACAGTATTGGGGGTGGCAGGATGGGGTGTTCAGAAGGTGGGATGATGATGGAAAAGTAAGAAACTAAGATGTCTTTCAAACTCTGCAGAGGATGGCTGAAAGAAATCTTCATGGCGGTCTGGTCTGAAAGGAGAAGATGAGGACAGAGAACATCTACATCAAAGGAGACGTCACTGGATGGAAGAGGTATGTGGACCTGTATGAGGCTACTTTCACATCTACATTAGTTATTCTGGCAGGCTGTTCTAGCACTGCTGGATGCAGACAGAATGCCTGCCGGCCCCATTGACTATAATGGGTACGGCAGAGATCTGGCCACAATCTGGCAAAAATGCTAAAGAAAAAAATAAATTATTCACCCAATGCGACGTTTCGGCTCAGTGCTAGAGCCTTCCTCAAGCAATGTGTTAAGACAAAGTGCTCAGCATATACAGGTCCTTCTAAAAAAATTAGCATATTGTGATAAAGTTCATTATTTTCTGTAATGTACTGATAAACATTAGACTTTTATATATTTTAGATTCATTACACACAACTGAAGTAGTTCAAGCCTTTTATTGTTTTAATATTGATGATTTTGGCATACAGCTCATGAAAACCCAAAATTCCTATCTAAAAAAATTAGCATATCATGAAAAGGTTCTCTAAACGAGCTATTAACCTAATCATCTGAATCAACTAATTAACTCTAAACACCTGCAAAAGATTTCTGAGGCTTTTAAAAACTCCCAGCCTGGTTCATTACTCAAAACCGCAATCATGGGTAAGACTGCCGACCTGACTGCTGTCCAGAAGGCCATCGTTGACACCCTCAAGCAAGAGGGTAAGACACAGAAAGAAATTTCGGAACGAATAGGCTGTTCCCAGAGTGCTGTATCAAGGCACCTCAGTGGGAAGTCTGTGGGAAGGAAAAGTGTGGCAGAAAACGCTGCACAACGAGAAGAGGTGACCGGACCCTGAGGAAGATTGTGGAGAAGGACCGATTCCAGACCTTGGGGGACCTGCGGAAGCAGTGGACTGAGTCTGGAGTAGAAACATCCAGAGCCACCGTGTACAGGCGTGTGCAGGAAATGGGCTACAGGTGCCGCATTTCCCAGGTCAAGCCACTTTTGAACCAGAAACAGCGGCAGAAGCGCCTGACCTGGGCTACAGAGAAGCAGCACTGGACTGTTGCTCAGTGGTCCAAAGTACTTTTTTCGGATGAAAGCAAATTTTGCATGTCATTCGGAAATCAAGGTGCCAGAGTCTGGAGGAAGACTGGGGAGAGGGAAATGCCAAAATGCCTGAAGTCCAGTGTCAAGTACCCACAGTCAGTGATGGTCTGGGGTGCCATGTCAGCTGCTGGTGTTGGTCCACTGTGTTTTATCAAGGGCAGGGTCAATGCAGCTAGCTATCAGGAGATTTTGGAGCACTTCATGCTTCCATCTGCTGAAAAGCTTTATGGAGATGAAGATTTCATTTTTCAGCACGACCTGGCCCCTGCTCACAGTGCCAAAACCACTGGTAAATGGTTTACTGACCATGGTATTACTGTGCTTAATTGGCCTGCCAACTCTCCTGACCTGAACCCCATAGAGAATCTGTGGGATATTGGGAAGAGAAAGTTGAGAGACGCAAGACCCAACACTCTGGATGAGCTTAAGGCCGCAATCGAAGCATCCTGGGCCTCCATAACACCTCAGCAGTGCCACAGGCTGATTGCCTCCATGCCACGCCGCATTGAAGCAGTCATTTCTGCAAAAGGATTCCCGACCAAGTATTGAGTGCATAACTGAACATAATTATTTGAAGGTTGACTTTTTTTGTATTAAAAACACTTTTATTTTTTTGGTCGGATGAAATATGCAAATTTTTTTAGATAGGAATTTGGGTTTTCATGAGCTGTATGCCAAAATCATCAATATTAAAACAATAAAAGGCTTGAACTACTTCAGTTGTGTGTAATGCATCTAAAATATATGAAAGTCTAATGTTTATCAGTACATTACAGAAAATAATGAACTTTATCACAATATGCTAATTTTTTTAGAAGGACCTGTATAGCAAACTCAATTACTGTGTCGAATTACAATCAAGTGTCAATCAATAATAAAAGTCAAAAAGTGACAAGTAATAAATATACCAACATGATACATATCTAATGTGAGAGTGATTACAGTACATGATTAAAAATCTGTTTCATATACAAAAAACTTTACAGAAAACATGATTCTCAATACAAATACATAAATTATTGTAAATATCATGATTATGTGTCATGTGCAATCAATTAGATAAAGTGACCAGTGCTTACTAGATGATGTATCAAACGGAGAAAAGAGGGATGAGAAAACAGAAGTATGGCGGCGTCCAGTTTCTCATCGTCTACTTCGACAGTGCGCATGTCAGGATGACGTATGCAGCTTTCATCATATCATTATAACAGGCGTGTCTATGCGCATGCGCCCTGTCTTCTAGGTGTCAGAGCGGCCATATTGGATAAGGGAATATCGCATAGATAGTCTAGCGCATGCGTGATGACTGAAACCAAATCAAACATGCCAGTGAGTCTGAGCTACCTGCAACCAATGTGGGGGGAGGGTGGCTGTGTGGGACCAGGTGAGCGCATCCACATCCTAAACAGACATGGAGCCACTGGAGGCCACATGGAGGCCAAACACAAACCCACACGTCAATGCAGGGTCATGTTGCGTCCACATCGAAAACCCACATATCACCATCACTCAAGAGGGTTCTACTCCATAGGGACTCGCCGGCAATGAATAAATAAATAGATATCCGTCAAAAAATATAAACCATCTGCATATTGTCATGATAACGGGACGCAATCTCCAGAACTTGAATCAGCCTCTATCTTCTCCTCTCAAATCTCCGTGGCTCATCATCTGTAACATAGACATACAGAGTTAAACTCAAATAATGCTTTGATTAAAAAATCATACAACAATATGGATGTATAATTTGTCCATCACAACAGACCACAAAAATACAGAAAACAAGCCGTCTAGACCAGCAGAGAACAGGGGCAAGCCAACCCCTCATGAAAACACTCCAATCTCAGGCTGGGTTCACACCTGAGCGTTTTACAGCGCGTTCCTACGCGCTGTAAAACGCTCAACAAGGAGAAACCAATGCTTCTCTATGGGAATGGTTCACACTTGGGCGTTTTACAGTGCGTACGATCGCGCTGTAAAACACCCGACGCCCCAAGAAGTATATGAGCTTCTTTGGGGCGTTTTGTCGCGCGTTCCTGTACATAGACTTTCGGGAACGCACGACAATGGGTGTTCGCTTGTCTCTGTATGCGCGATTGCGCCGGTACAATCGCGCATACAGAGCGCTCCTTTCAGAACGCTCAGGTGTGAACCCAGCGTTACAGTCAATATTTAGACCATGCGGTTTCAAAGCATTTAATGAATGGATCCACTGCAATTCTCTTTTCTTTAGTAAATTAGTCCTATTACCACCTCTCCTGGGCATTGGTACATGATCGACAATACACCATTTTATATCCCTTTCAGCATGTTTGAACTCAGTAAAATGCTTTGAAACCGCCGTGAGCGTATTCAAAAATGAAAGCCCGTTGGGAGTAGTATTCATGTGCACTTTTGCCCCACCTATCTAATAGGCGACCTTGATTAAGGTGGTACATATAAGTGTGTGTGCTCCTCCTCCCACCGGTTGATGTTGCACATGGAGGTAAATAGGAGCAACACACTATATGTCCGGGGTCTGCGCTCCTGAGCATAAATGCATAACGGCATAGGCAGGTTTAGCGTAGGACCCGCCTGAACTGAGACCACCTTGTCGCTTGGTAGGTGGGCTTAGATGTGTTTTAAATATATTGACCAAGTGTTCTCAGACAGTGATGGCCAGTTCGCTGTGTTCGCCCGCGAACACATGCGGGCTGCCATCTTAACTCACAAGTCTGGCGAGGCACAGGTAAGTCCTTACCTGTGCCTGTGCACGAGCCGGTCTGAAACAAATGTGGTCGCCGGGAGCAGGCAGTTCCGAGAACAGCCGCCGGGCAGCCTTCATCGGGCTGTTCTCGGAACTGCCTGCTCCCGGTGACCACATTTGTTTCAGACCGGCATCCCGCAAGATGGCATCCCGCATGTGCTCGCGGGCGAACACGGTGAACTGGCCATCACTGTTCTCAGATTTTATCAGTAGAGTGAGGGCTTAGTCCATATCTTATGCTTGGATCTATTATTATAGTGCATTATTTTCTGCGATTGTATAAATGTAGCCATGTACATCCGCAACATTCACGATCATATCGTGCAGGATGTTTTATATATTTTTTTTTATCCGTGATTAGTTTTCTGCTGCCTCAGCACACACTACAGGGCACATACATCCACTGTCTCTACACAATGCACTAACCACTCCCTATGGGGAGGGGACAACAGCCCCACCTAGTAACTGCTGCTAAGGCCTATTAACGTGTTTGGTACACAGAAAATGCATAATTACACAACAAAGCGCATAGTTAACCCCTTTGTAGCATAAATACAGTAAATGCACAAAAAAAAACTTTTTGCAGTGGAACATACTGGGACACTGCACGTGGACAGGTGTGGCACAGTTTCTGGAAGGAAGCAGCTATGTTTTTTCTAATAGTATACTGCCCCTTTAAAATGGAAAATTATTTTTCATGATGGAATAGCCCTTTAAAAAAAAGGTCTCAGCTGCAATAATAGAAAAATAATAATAATAGAGAAACAGAACAAGATGTTTTAATTGTTGTGAAATATTTGCTGCAGGTCAAATGTATGGAAAGTTTTCATGTGGTGCTGGCTTCTTGCTTGTGATAGGATCCTATTCCCACTATTACATCCTGTTTACAAGTTCAGCTGCAAATTTCACAGAGAATCTAAGCAAATATTTGCATCCAGGATATCTCAGGATCTCAAGGTTTTTAATCAGTTATTTCTTTCCCAGAAGCAAATTATCCCAAGTGGGCATAAAATACAGGTCTGTGTGCTGTTCCCACAGCGCTGTGTATGCTTCCATAGGCAAATAACACCGGGCAATCTGTGCCAGTCTGCATAATGAGTGGAAGGCATGCCATGTGCTATGTCTAACACTTGTGAGTTCTTATTGTAGGAGGTGAGTACAGACACACATAGATAAGTGCACAACGTATCTTCAGTAGAGAAAAATTTCATAAAGGGCGAACTCCACCATAAAAACATAAAGAAATTACCACTAGTGTTGATCGAACACCAAAGTTCTCATGTGCTCGAGTAGAACACTTTGCGATGCTCGGGTGTTCTACCGAGCACTCAAACACAATGTAAGTCAATGAGAGAACCCCAGACAGCCCCTGCTCTGAAGATGGGAGGGTGTTGGGACTCTAGTTCGGCTTAGGAGTGGCTGCTCTGACTCCATATATAGCTACACTGCCCGTCCCAAAAAAAAAGTCGCCACCAAAAATATTTTGTTGGACAGCCTTTAGCTTTGATTACAGCACACATTCACTGTGGCATTGTTTCGATACGCTTCTGCAATGTCCCGAGATTTATTTCCATCCAGTTTTGCATTCATTTTTCACCAATATCTTGCATTGATGATGGTAGGGTCTGACTGCTGCGCAAAGCCTTCTCCAGCACATCCCAAAGATTCTCAATGGGGTTAAGGTCTGGACTCTGTGGTGGCCAATCCATGTGTGAAAATGATCTCATGCTCCCTGAACTACTCTTTCACAATTTGAGCCGGATGAATCCTGGCATTGTCATCTTGGAATATGCCCGTGCCATCAGGGAAGAAAAAATCCATTGATGGAATAACCTGGTCATTCAGTATGTTCAGGTAATCAGCTGACCTTATTCTTGGAGCACATACTGTTGCTGAACCTAGACCTGACCAACTGCAGCAACCCCAGATCGTAGCACTGCCTCCACAGGCTTGTACAGTAGGCACTAGGCATGATGGGTGCATCACTTCATCTGCTTCTCTTCTTACCCCGCTACACCCATCATTCTGGAACAGGGTAAATCTTGACTCATCAGACCACATGACCTTCTTCCATTGCTCCAGAGTCCAATCTTTATGCTCCCTAGCAAATCGAATCCTTTTTTTCTGGTTTGCCTCACTGATTAGTGGTTTTCTTACAGCTACACAGCTGTTCAGTCCCAATCCCTTGAGTTCCCTTCGCATTGTGCATGTGAAAATGCTCGTACTTTCACTATTAAACATAGCCCAAGTTCTACTGTTGTTTTTCTTCAATTTGATTTCACCAAACGTTTAAGTGATCGCCGATTACAATCATTCAGATGTTTTCTCTGCTTGATGCATGCCAATGATTTGTTCCTTCTCAAACAGACTAAAATCTTTTCCATGACCACGAGATGTGTTTTTCGACATGGTTGTTTAAAGGGATTCTGTCATGAGATTTTAGCCCTATAAGCTAAACATATGCCCATGTACGTACTAATAATATGAATCCTAAACTGGCCTTATTAAACCTGCTTGTGGCTCTATTAGCCCAATAAACTGGTTTCTATAACCTGTCAATCACCTACCTAAGGTGCCCAAGGGGTTTTCCGTTAATACCGGGTGTCTGGCCGCACCCATCGCCGTCTGGTGCCCAGAGCCGCCTTCCCAGTCTTAATCGCCTCCCTCCCTGTCTACAGTGCCGCCTTCCTCACCTCAGTGCCGCCTCCGCAATCCTCCCGTCCCTCTGCCAGATCTGGCGCCTGCGAAGTGTGCATGCGCCCGGCCTGATGCGCATGCGCACTTCACTCAACGAAGCCGCTGCCAGGAGTCTGCGGCGCATCAGGCTGAGTCTAGTGCGCAGGCGCCGGATCTGGCAGAGGGACGGGAGGATTGCGGAGGCGGCGTTGAGGTGAGGAAGGCGGCAAAGTAGACAGGGATGGCGGTGATTACAACTGGGAAGGAGGCACTGGACACCAGACGGCCGGGCACCCTGTATTAACAGAAGTCCCCTTGGGCACCTTAGGTAGGTGATTGACACGTTATAAAACCAGTTTTTTGGGCTAATAGAGCCACAAGCAGGTTTAATAAGGCCAGTTTAGGATTCCTGCTATTAGTACGGACATGGGCATATGTTTAGCTTATAGGGCTAAAATCTCATGACTGAATCCCTTTAAGAAATGAGAAGCAACTCATTGCACAAGTTGGGGTTAAATAACTTGTTGCCAGCTGAAATATAATCGCTCATGCAGTAATTATTCAAGGTTCATAACTATTTGCTTAGTTAAATCCAGGTGGTGAGTTTTTTTTTTGGACAGGCAATGTATATCCATATATGGAGTCAGTGCTTGGGGACACCCCAGTGTATTTAAATCAAATTTCTGAAAAGTTTCCGCCAGGATTTGAACTCCCAACGTTGTACATTAGCGGCAAGGATCTTATCCACTCCCCTCACTATAAAGCTGAATGCTAAACTGTGTTAGAAAAACCTCATAAAAGTTTCTGATGTAGTGAGTATTCCTATTCAGCAGAAGACTTATTTTAAATTTCTGTGCAGGTTTACATGTAAACCTATAGCAGTGATGGCTAACCTCCAGCACTCCAGCTGTGATGAAACTACAACTCCCACCAAGCTCCATTCATTTCTATGGAGTTCTGAGAACAGCAAAGTAAGGGAGGCATCTTGGGAGTCGTAGTTTTACCACAGCTGGAGTGCCAGAGGTTAGCCATCACAGCCCTATAGTGTAGTAGTTAATGTCCTTGCCTCTAATGTGCAAGGTTGGGAGTTTTAATCCCAGCAGAAATATATATATATATATATATATATATATATATATATATATATATATAAGTTTTAAGCCATAATATATTTACATATATTTAGAATATATAATATATTATATTATGTGTAAATACATTATGTGGAAAACATCAGTAGTAGTTTTCCACATATTATGCACTCATATATATTAGAAGTATTTTGTTTCTCTCCCCCTGGTATATTAGAAGTATGATTTTATATATATATATATATATATATATATATATACCGTATTTTACGATTTATAAGACGCACCTGATGATAAGATGCACCTAGGTTTTTGAGGAGGAAAATAAGAAAAAAATATTTTGAACCAAAAAGTGTGCTTTTGGTAGATTTTGAACTAATGGTGGTCTGTGGATGATGCACAGTTATGGGGGATCTGTGGATGACGCACTGTTATGGGGGATCTGTGGATGACGCACTGTTATGGGGGGATCTGTGGATGACATTTAGATATAGATCAGATTGAATGTATTTAACAGTTGCGGGGCCCGGTGTATTAGAGTAGAGTCCCCGCCATGAGTGTCTCGCCTCCTCCCTCCACACCGATGTAAGTGTCATCCACAGATCCCCCATAAGTGTCATCCACAGATTCCCCATAAGTGTCATCCACAGATCTCCCATCAGTGTCATCCACAGATCCCCCATAAGTGTCATCCACAGATCCCCCATAAGTGTCATCCACAGATCCCCCATAAGTGTCATCCACAGATCCCCCATAAGTGTCATCCACAGATCCCCCATAAGTGTCATCCACAGATCCCCCATAAGTGTCATCCACAGATCCCCCATAAGTGTCATCCACAGATCCCCCATCAGTGTCATCCACAGATCCCCCATCAGTGTCATCCACAGATCCCCCATCAGTGTCATCCACAGATCCCCCATCAGTGTCATCCACAGATCCCCCATCAGTGTCATCCACAGATCCCCCATCAGTGTCATCCACAGATCCCCCATCAGTGTCATCCACAGATCCCCCATCAGTGTCATCCACAGATCCCCCATAACAGTGCGTCATCCACAGATCCCCCATAACTGTGCGTCATCCACAGACCACCATTAGTTCAAAACCTACCAAAAGCACACCTTTTGGTTCAAAATATTTTTTTCTTATTTTCCTCCTCAAAAACCTAGGTGCGTCTTATCATCAGGTGCGTCTTATACAACGAAAAATACGGTATATATATATAATTTTTATAATTTTTTTTATAATTACACATTTATTTTGTGCCATACATTTTTTACAATTACAAAAAAAATATTAAATATGTAAATTTAACCTCTATTTTTGAAATGTTTTTGGCAGAACTCAAACTCCCAACCTTGTATATTAGAGGCAAACACCTTATCCACCCAGCTATAAAGCTCAATGCTAAACTGTGTCAGAAAAACCTCATAGTAGTTTCTGATGTAGTGAGTAATACTCACTAGATCAGAAACTACTATGAGGTTTTTCTGACATGGTTTAGCATTCAGCTTTATAGCTGAGTGGACAAGGTCCTTGTCTCTAATGTACAAGGGGCTGGGAGTTCCAATTCCAGCAGGAACTTTTCAGAAATAAACTGACTCGAGCACACGCAGTGGTCGGCCGAGCATAGCGATGCTCGAGCCGAACTGGAGTTCTGTCGAGCACGCTCGATGATTGCTAATTACTACTATTAGAGCACATTTCTTACCTTTTTTTAACCAGGTAAGACAGGTCTCTATGTCTGTAATGTCACCATGCAGGCCAGTAATGGACGTCATTTGATATGAGTCAATGGACATTATTATAGGGTTTGCAGAGGATACAGTTTCCCTGAACAGTCCCGCGGCCCCCAGCTACCTCACAGGAAAACAGTGACATCATTGATATGGGACCAGAGGCGTAATATATGAAACTTATTGGCCCCAATACAAATCTGTAGCCGGGCACACATTTGCCATGTTCCATTTATAATACTAGAATTTTCTCATGTGTTAGAGAAGCTGTTGTCCCACTTCAGGCACCAGGGCATTGGTTTGTCTGCACAGTATGTACCCCCACTAGCTATTTAGAGTTCACCCAAAGGGTCTTTAAAAGGGTTTCCCAAGATTTATTTTACAGTATCTGATCGGTGGGGGTCTGATTGCTGTTCGAGAAGACACCAGCACTCCTTTGAGCACCACAGCCTTCTCTGCTTTTACCAGGCCAGTGATGTCACATTCATCGTTCATGTGGCCTAGGAGCAGCTGAGTCCCATCCAAGTGAATAGGGCTGAGCTGTGATACCAAGCACAGCCACTATACTATGTGCGGCGCTGTCCTTGGTGAGGGCCGCTGCCTTCTCAAAACAGCTGATCGTCAGGGGTCCTGAGCGTCGACCCGCAGAGATCTCAGAAAACCCATTTAACATGCAATCCATTTAACATGCAATTCTCCCATATGGCTTATCATTGCGATCTATGGAAGAATGATTGCTTTCCTATCAAGCCATACCACAGACAGGGCTTGATGGGTAGTTTGCCATGGCAGGCCTCTGAGCCTTCAGAATCCATAGCAACCAAACTGCTCACGTGATCTTGTTGCTTGCGAGCCATTCGGTCATAAGGACTGCAGAACTCTCAGTGAGTGACCACTCAGATGCCATGGTCACATCTGTGCTGAAAGTTTACATGTGGGGAGCAAAGTGCAGTGAAGACAGTGGTGAACCCATGGAGCCAAAACAGATCATCAAGGAGCATGTAAGCACGCTTCCCTTAACAGGCCTGTCTGGTTGGGAGTGGTATTTAAAAGACTATATGAGGTTGCACAACTCCTTAAAAGTAACTCCTGCTGGAATACATCAAGTCTGAATCATTTTTGGTCCAATCATTTGGCCACATCAGCCTAAATGGATTTGACCTTGGCCAAGCAAATGGCAGAACTAAATAAATATTTGTTAGGGAGTCTGAGTGACTTCTGGGAAGTTTTGCGCTTCAACTGTCTCTATGGATTTTGTCCCTATTGAACATGTTCAAAACAATTTCCTCTATGGTTCTACATTTGGATAGGTCTGGAATTTTTATTGATAAAAGATAGCATCGTTTTGAAGAATGTTCAACAGATACTCAGCAAAATCCAGTTATTTCGACAGCTGCTTCCTACCTAATGTAATATAGGAACACCCAGTCATTCATTTGATTTATATATATAAAAAAAAAAGGTTGGCAGGTTGGAAAATATGAGCTATTTTACCATTTCAAAGAGGCCGGACCTGTCTGTTTTCTTAAATTGTATATCTTAGTCGTTAGATCAGAAACACTAAACAAGCCTACGCAATCTAAATACGTCTTTCTCCAAACCACACTCGCAGCTAAGTTAACGTTAGCAAAATTATGTTTTTAGAGCAGCCCAGCCATGTTACGGGCCCTTTCTTCTTGAATACACTGCGCTCTTTCATGGCATATTTGGGTATCTTGCAAGGTAGCACTTTAGAGGACAAATGGTATTAAACGGGCAGCACTACATTCAGCCAAACACAACATTTGTCTAAGAAATTTGTTCAAAAGGCAGAATTCGACCTAAAAAATTAAACAGAAAAAAAAAACACATATTGAAAATCATTGGATATTATATGAAACTTCCTTCAAATGGATCTTATGTCCTTCCTTGTAACCAACTCACATTATATTTGTTTCACTAAGCACTTGGCTTTCATTATCCAACAAGAAAAACTTCCCTTCAACTCATAGAAAAAAAATATAATGTTGAATGAAAATGTCCACTTTTGGACAACATTTTCTTTTAATTATAAATAGGTCCAACATTCTGTGCTGATATTTTTTTTTTACATAATTAGAATTATTTTTTTCTAATACAAAGCTCCAAATTTCCAGCATTTAATATAGTTACATGATAAATTATTTCTGCCTACAGCCACCACTAGAGGGAGCTTATCAATATGCAGTAAACTCCTAAGCTCCTTCTAGTGATAGCTGCAGGCAATCAATATTACATTGTATAGAATATTTGGTATATATCTATCTTTTTATCTATCTATTTCTTTATACAACTACTTTGTATTGTAAAACATTTCTTTGTTACGCAACCATTAATTGGTGATTCTTAATTCCGTAGGTGGAATGATTGAGTAACAATTCCTCTTATTATATTTAATGAGTCAAATTTTTAAGGTAAGTACTGGAGTTACTGAACATTCTCCTCTTGCCTGGGGAAACAGATTCAATAATCTCTGAATATGCTTCAAGTGTTTAATGTTCTTTCGAGAAGAAGGTTTGGTTGGTGTCAGCTTTTTTGGAGAGCCCTAAGCGGTGTTTGTGCCCTGACACGGGTCATTTTCTATTGTATCATATATACCTAAGTATTGTGTGTTTTTCATTTCTGTTGAACTCCAACTCTCAGTGTGAAAACATCCTTTTGTCTATATTTCCCTGGAGCATGACATTGCAGTGGTCTCCATACAGGGAGTTGTTGTTTTTCAGTAGCTGGAGAGCCACAGGTTGGCAACCATCATTATTGAGGACACATTACCTCAAATATATTTGAATTACATAATGATGGGTTTTTCATTCCTCTCAAAAGTCCCCTTTCCCCTGGGACTGTCCACAGAAATGTATTACAGAAAGTATGAAACCAAGTTTGTATAAAATAAGCGTTTCTGGGCACGGGTAGCAGTTGCCCAAAGGTTTACATATACTTGGAGTCGATCCAGTCCATTCTTTGCAGGCGATCATATCACAGTGGAACCTCTGCAGCAGCACAGGGGATCTGTAGATAAGGGCCTCCCAGCCAACCAAAGGCAGTTTTTCACTGTCTATTAGACTGCATATGCAGTACCCCAAATGACTACTGTGAAGGGTCAATTCGCTACTTTGCACTTTTTCTATGTTGTTCAATGTTTGAAATGGGAACACCGTTTAGTTATTTTGCCCTACTTAGTGGGAGGAGGCAGGCCTTTCTCTTCTGGAGCTAAGTACAGTGATACCACGGTTCACGAACGCTTCTGTTCACGAACAACTCGGTTTACGAACAGAAAAGTTCATAAAAATATGCTCCGGTTCACAAACTCCGCCTCGGTTCACGAACAGGAGCCGCGGCCATTTTAATGCTATTTCCAGGCTGTCACATGGTCGTGACTTCCTGTAGGAAGACCGTGGAGAGAAGAAGAGACACAGAAAGAAGTACTGTGAGTACTCTGCAAACATTTTAAGTGATTTTTTGATTTTTGGTGTGCTTTTTAGCACATACAGTACTGTACTGTACTACAGTACTGTACTTACTGTATTGTACAGTTCACTGGACACCCAATCTGGCTCCCAAGAAGCATAGTGGAAAGAAGAAAGTGCGGAGCAGCAATGAAGGTGACAAGAACAGCAATGCAGGTGACAATGTGCAAAGTGGAAATGCAAGTGACAATGTGTATTGTAATTTGTTTCATATTTTTGTGCTTCAAAACCCCCCAAAAAAAGGTCAGCACGGATTAACCGGATTTACATTGAACCCTATGGGAAAATGTGCCTCGGTTCGCGACCAATTCGGTTCGCGACCAGAGTCAGTTCACGAATTAAGTTCGTGAACCGAGGTATCACTGTAGTTTTTTCAAGCAGTTAAAGTGCGGGGAGGGATCTGCTGAAGGAATTGTGTTACATAAAGAGGCATGGTGCCCCTGTTTGGTTGACTTGGAAAGTAGTTTGGATTTGATAGGGAGACAGACTCAGCCATCTTACTACTGTTTATCCCATGCTCAGCTTTGGAAGTATTGTGTATGTGCCCTGGAGAGGCTGAACTGAATGTTACCAGTGTCTCTAGTAGGAAACGGCCTAAACTACCTCAGTAAAGAACACTGGATTTGTTACCCCTACACTGGCCTGATTATTTCCTTCCACCACCATTGCACCCCTGCTGTTATCCAGCCCCTGCACCCTGCCAACCATTTACCATCAAGGGCACCCCAACTATCACCAGGTGGGAGTCCCCAAAAGGCTCAGGGTGTGCCCATAGGGTAGACAGAGTGCACCCTACATTCACTGCACAGCCCCAGGGAGTGCCAGAGTGAGGATCACTACCATGAACCACTATTACTCCTATCTGTGCCACCACTACTATTCCTTTCCTCCTGAGGGCACTCCTTGGTGGGTCACTACACATGAGAGACCCAACAATTTACCTAGCTTACAATTAGAGAGAGACATAATGGAGAACAATTGGAGAGCAAGGGCCTATAAACTTGCAAGGATCTTATACATATTTCGCACAGGGGTTCTACTTTTCCATCTTCCTCCCATCTTCTGGACAATCAGCCTATCACCCCCAATACTGTGCCCTCTGTGCTCGCCAATATTATACTGCAGAAACAGTTAAACCCCCTGATAATACTAGTACCATGCAGATAGTTCCCTTCAATAATTATTGACACAGTGTCCTAAAATAGTGCCCCTGACACTAATAGTGTAAACATAATGTCCCCCAAAAATAATAGTAATATAGCTCCCAAAAGTCCCACCAATAGTAATAATTCTCTGCTAGGGCACACATGGTAGTAATAGTGCTCCTACAGTGCCCCCAACATGTCCCCACTGTGCCCCAGAAGTAATAATGCTCCCATAGTGCCCATACTAGTAATTGTTTCCCATAGACCCCCAGTAGTAATAAAGCCTACCATAATGCCCCCCAGTAGCAATAATTCTCCTTATAATGCGAAAGTACAAAAAATGCTCCCTTACAATGTGGGCCAGTGCAAAAAATATCCCCTTTAATGCCCCCAGTTGAGCTAATGTCCCCATAGTGCTCCCATAATGTGCCAGTATAAAATACCCCTATATAGTGCCCCAGTAAATGCCCCCATAGTGCTCCTTTCCCCCGTCCTCCTAGTGCCCTCCATAATGTACCAGTATAAAATGCCCCTTCTTAGTGCCCCCCGTAGATGACCCCATAGTACTCCTCTCCCCCTTCCTCATAGTACCCACCATAATGTGTCTCTATACAGAGGCCCGTATATAAAATGCCCCTTTTTTGTGGCCTCAGTAGATGCCCCCATAGTGGCCCCAATAATGTGCCAGTAAGAAGTGCCCCCATAGTGCCACTCAATAATGTGCCAGTAAATAGGGTTGTTGCGTGTATCGAAATTTCGATACCCAATCGATACTTTTGTCCCGGTATCGCCACCAATGATACGACTTTTCCTACACAGAGCGGCGCCCAGCGATGTCCCAGCACTTACCATTATTCCTTGGCGCCGCTCCGTTCACCCGCTGTTCACCCGCTGCGCTACAGCCAGGGAGAAGGAACGCCCACTAGAGAAGCTGATGTCTCCTCCCCATTGCTCCCATAGTAATTAGCATATGGAGCAGGAGAGGAGACAGTAATGGGGCACTGCGAGCGAACGGAGCGGCGCCCAGGAATAATGGTAAGTGCTGGGACATCGCTGGGCGCCGCTCTGTGTAGCCTAATACTTAAATTCTGCACCCACGTCTTTAACACATAATACAGGAGGTGGGTGCCGGCAGCAGAATCGCATTGCCGGCACCCTGCCCCTGACAGGGAGCTGCGATCAGCGGCAGTTAACCCCTCAGGTGCGGCACCTGAGGGGTTAACTGCCACTGATCTGCAAGTACCCGCCTCCTGTATTAAGGGGTAATTATCATTGGTGGCGCAGTGCCTGCAGCCTATCAGAGGAAGGGAGATGCCTCTCCCCTGCCCCGCAGCATCCATCTGTATCTCTGTCTTGAGGACGGCGATACAGATGACTATGGAGATGAGTGCTTCCACAATGGAAGCGCTCATCTCCCTGTGCCCTGCTGCCGCCCTCACTTGTCACCAGGGCCGTGCCGCCTGAAGTGATTGCCTCACCTCGCCTAATTGGCGGTGCGGCCCTGGGCCTTAGCCTATACATTGTAGGCTCCAGAAAATACTGTATTAAAAAAACTTTAAGTCTTGCTTCCATGATAATAAAGGTTTATTCCCTAAGTCATGTGCAACGATTTGACTACAAACTGTCTTTCTCAAGCAAAATCCCCAAAATTGGGATTAAGTTGTAAACTTATTTATACGGTAGGGAAACTTGATTGTAAACGCCAATGAAGCATTGTAATGTGAGTATATTTAAAATCCAGCATTATATTATATATGGCACAAATTGTGATTAAGTATATATTATATTTAATAGGCTCTTGTACCATATAGTGCTTTGTAAGAACATTTCTTACTTTTGACTGTATTATGTTGTAATAGGATTCTGTGATGTGATATTCTCAGCCATTGCACACCCATTCACCATACCGTTCTGGTGAATGATACATTCTGCAGTTATGTACTGCGGTCTAAAGACTCCAGACACAGAGTCATTCATGAGAGCAGCAAATCTGCAAACTGGTGAGATGGGATAGACATAGCAAAATGGGCGATGAAAGGAAGAACTATTTAATATAAGGTGAAATTCCCCATGCATGTTCATATTCAGTTCCAATGGTTCCTTTCACACCCGTCCAAGGACTCCATAACCTCTTGTTACTCTCGCCCACTTATCCCTTGCTGCTCCCTGTGTCTTAAATTTCCATGTACCATTAAACATCCCCATGTAGATTCTCCCTCCACACTCAGTATTGCATGAAAAAATTACAGGCTGAAAAATTACTTTGACTCACATAAGACCTTCACCATATTCAGCTTATAATCTAAAACGTATGGTCTCCCCTGGAACCATCAATCATTGAGACAAGCGCTTCTGTCTGTCGACACTGACTACTACATCAAGGTTGTCTACAGTTAACTATTTAGGTAAATTAAGCTATTTAAGACCCTGCCGATCCTTACAATGTACTACATATAGCCAGTAAACTGCATCCCTACCCCTTAACTATTCATTAAGCACAGAATTGAGGCACTCCACCTCAAGTCTAAAGTTCTGCAGTGCACTTGTTCTCCACCCTTCAAAGCTGTTAATGTATGTGTTGGGGCAGAATGAACAGATGCAAGTTGGCCACTAGTAAATAAGCTTCAGATGGACAAATACACCACAGGGGAGAATGTCTCCAGTCATTGGACAACAATTGGGAAAAACTGAATTGCAAACTTCAAGTTATTTCATGTCTTTGACCAGCTTACCAGTGTTGTCCATGACAAAAAAATGGCAGCTTTCTTCCAAAAACAGCACCACACTTGTTCACAGTTGTGGGTGTTGCACCAAGCCCTATTCATTTCAATACCAGACAAATTCCCATCCAATCCATGGAAAAGCTATTTTCGGAAGAATGCAGCCATTTATTTCTAATCTTGCACAATCCCCTTATCAGTACTGTACACATACAGTCCTGATCAAAAGTTTAAGACCACTTGAAAAATGGCAAAAAATCATATTTAGCATGGCTGGATCTTAACAAGGTTCCAAGTAGAGCTTCAACATGCAAGAAGAAGAAATGGGAGTGAGACAAAACATTTTTTGAGCATTAAATTTAATGAAAACTACGAATAAACTGAAACAGGCTGTTTTTCAGCTGATCAAATGTTTAGGACCACACCTCCAAAAAAAACTAAATCCCCCTAAACAGAAATCCAACCTCCAAACATGAACTCAGTAATGAGTAGCTCCGCCGTTATTGTTTATCACTTCAAAAATTCGTTTCGGCATGCTTGATGCAAGCGTTTCCATGAGGTGAGTGGGAACATTTCTCCAAGTGGTGCAGACAGCCGCACGAAGGCCATCTACTCTCTGGAACTGTTGTCCATTTTTTTAAACTTCCCTTGCCACCCATCCCCAAAGGTTCTCAATTGGATTTAGATCAGGGGAACACGCAGGATGGGCCAAAAGAGTGATGTTATTGTCCTGGAAGAAGTCCCTTGTCCTGCGGGCATTGTGTACTGTAGCATTGTCCTGTTGAAAAACCCAGTCGTTACCACACAGACGAGGGCCCTCAGTCATGAGGAATGCTCTCTGCAACATCTGGACATAGCCAGCAACCGTTTGACGCCCCTGCACTTCCTGAAGCTCCATTGTTCCACTGAAGGAAAAAGCACCCCAGACCATTATGGCGCCCTCTCCACTGTGGCGCATAGAAAACATCTCAGGTGGGATCTGCTTGTCATGCCAGTAACGTTGGAAACCATCAGGACCATTAAGGTTAAATTTTTTCTCCTCAGAGAATAAATCTTTTTTCCACCTTGGAATGTCCCATGTTTGGTGCTCTCTTGCAAAGTCCAAACGAGCAGTTCTGTGGCGTTCAAGGAGACGAGGTCTTTGAAGAAGTTTTTTGTTTTTGAAGCCCTTCAGTCCCAGATGCCGTCTGATGGTTATGGGGCTGCAGTCAGCACCAGTAAGGGCCTTAATTTGGGTCGAGGATCATCCAGTGTCTTGTCGGACAGCCAATTGGATCCTCCGGCTCAGTGCTGATGAAATTTTTTTGGGTCCTCCACTTTACTTTTTTGTTCCATAACCCTCAGGATCATTTAAGAATTTAAGAAATTCCAAATGACTGTCTTACTGCGTCCCACCTCAGCAGCGATGGCGCGCTTTGAGAGACCTTGCTTATGCAGTTCAACAACCCGACCACGTTCAAAAAGGGCGAGTATTTTTGCCTTCGCCATCACAACGTGTGACTACCTGACAGAAAATGACAATGAATTCACATCTTTGCACAGATTTGGCCTTTTAAAGGCAAGTGGTCCTGAACTTTTGATCAGCTGAAAAACAGCCTGTTTCAGTTTATTCGTTATTTTCATTAAATTTAATGCTCAAAAAAAGTTTTGTCTTACTCCCATTTCTTCTTGTTGCATGTTGAAGCTCTACTTGGAACCTTGTTTAGATCCAGCAATGCTAAATATGATTTTTTGCCATTTTTCAAGTGGTCTTAAACTTTTGATCAGGACTGTATCTATGATTCAGGAGCTGCTTGGCACCTACATCTCTTGTGTAGTCCCATCTTCACATTACCAATGCCAATCTCAAAAGTAGAAAATGACTCTGTGTTCTGACTATAGATGAAACTCAATTCTAAACAAATCTAATTCTTTAAGAATTTCCCAAAAATTCCACTTCCAAAAGAAGCCAAAGGGCTGGATTCCATTTGATTGAATCATGAAAACTATGCCCTCCATTTTACATTTTAAATTCAGCACACTAGTGAGGGATACAGGGAAGGGATGATAATGATGGAGCATCACAGAACCCCTGACAAGGCCATGGAAGGCAAATTTGCCCATAATGCCTTGTACTCAGTCTCACAGCCAATCAAGAAGAACAATATGGACCTCTCTTAGGCTGTATGCAAGTACCCAAGCAGAGATGCCATTCTTTTTTTTCTTTTTTGCATTTTATTAAGGAAAACTACAAATAAACACGTTAACAATAGAATCACATAAATCCACATAGGTGATATGATCACAATATTTGGTATTTTGCCCACTTTTCACTAAATAAACATTTTACGTTGTATCATTACATGTTCTGCAATTAATAAAGCAAAAGTGGATGTTCGTTATCTTCTATTCCCCAATTTTTGCTTTTCTATATAACTCTCCAAACCCAAATACCATTGAAACCTATTAACATATCCCAACCTGCTCCATGGATGATTGTCAGGATTTTCTATCTTCCGTGCATTCCCAGTGTATTGTAGATCACTCATCTTAGCCTATTCAACTGGGACAATTTTCCCAGAGTTCCTCAAAATACTACCTGGTTTCTTGAAATGGTACCATCAGCTCCCTTATTTCTTCATGTGACATAGAATAAACAATACATTTCTTCCATTTTTGGAAAAAAAATTTGGTCGCATTTTCTTTATGTTGGACTGTATCTAGACTATCCATATATAAGATGTGTTTCATGGTCCTTTTTATTTCCTCAAGGGTAGGAGAAGTAGGATATAGCCAGCATCTCAGTATATTTTTCTTAACAGATAATAGAAAAAGATGGAAACCCTTTGATACCCATCACCTTTGTAGAGCCTACCCTGGGATATATGGGTATATAATGAAAACCACATTGTTGTGGGGAGGGTTGTAGTTCTATGTCCCATATCTTTTTTATATATTTTGCGGCCTCTTCCCAAAGGTGACTTAAGTTAGGTCATTCCCATAACCCATGTATCAGATTAGCCTTCTGTAGGTGGCATTTTGGACACCATCTAAGGTAATGTGCCGGAGCATCTCTGTACGAGAGGTCAAAGGCATATGTGGCCTTGTGCATTAATCTGAATTGCATTTCTCTCCAAGTCTCACTATTAATAGCTTGTCTTACTCTCTCCATACCTGCCCTAACTTTGGCTGTCAAAGAGTCATCCCCTAATTCCATTTCCCATTTCCTAAATACCATACCACCGAGTGGGATTGAGTATGTGCTCTGGATTCTTCTATACAGAACAGATAGTGAGCCTACCTCCCCTCCTCGTCCCACTAAGGTATCAAACCATACCAATCTCTCTGAATCCCCCAGTGTATCTGCCTGTGCTGTACAGTATCATATTATTTGTTTGTATGGTAGGAAGTGGGACAGCGGGAGCTGGATTTTTTTTTTAATTCTTGCCATGAAAGTATCTCAGTTCCAGAGGTTGACAATATCTGCCTTACTTTATTAATACCTTTTTCTCTCCATTTAACATACATCTTGGATTGTCTCCCTGGCGGGAAGGCTGGTAGGGACCACAATGGCATATATGGTGTAATATACATGTGCAGTGTCCCACAGCAAACTAGTTTGATTGTGTTTTATTGTCATATATTATGCCTGTATGCTGTACTTCATCTCATGTCATATTTTCCAATGTCACTATGTGATTTTATGTGTAAGATCCTTTTTACAGGCCTTGTTAGTGTGCACTACACGAGTTTCTCCACTAGATGGGGCAGTGTTACAGTGTATATAGCTTAGCTCAGGCCTAGTTAGGGGTCAGTTTTTCCTGAAGTCTAGTCAGTGAGCAGCAATGATGTAGATGCCTGCTGGAGAGAGGCCTCCTGCCTCTCTGCTCTCTCTCTGTTGGCTCCACAGTCCAGGGCTAAAGCCTACAAGATTCAGACTAGAGGTGAGAAATCCACTTCTATAGCTCGCTCCTCCGGGGTGACCAGTGATAAGCTGCAAACAGCAAGTATTCAAGGGGATTAGTATATTTTATTCAAGTCAAAGCATAGCAAACGGCCATACTCAAAGGCTTCTCAGGCACCTTTGCAATTAGGTGTAGGACAGAGCTTCCGGCATCCACACCTCCAGTCTAAATCCTGAAGTTAGGCCAACTGTCAGAAAAGCACTGGAAATACAGGTTCAAGGATTCTGAAAACCACCTTTAATTCAGGTTAGAATAAGGCGAGAGTTAATACCAGCCTAAGACTTTTTATACTTCAAAAGCCTAGTCTGAAGCAGTAGTATATATATACAGTACAGACCAAAAGTTTGGACACACCTTCTTATTCAAATAGTTTTCTTTATTTTCAAGACTATGAAAATTGTAGATTCACACTGAAGGGATCAAAACTAAGAATTAACACATGTGGAATTATATACATAACCAAAAAAAGTGTGAAACAACTGAAAATATGTCATATTCTAGGTTCTTCAAAGTAGCCACCTTTTGCTTTGATTACTGCTTTGCACACTCTTGGTATTCTCTTGATGAGCTTCAAGAGGTAGTCACCTGAAATGGTCTTCCAACAGTCTTGAAGGAGTTCCCAGAGATGCTTAGCACTTGTTGGCCCTTTTGCCTTCACTCTGCAGTCCAGCTCACCCCAAACCATCTCGATTGGGTTCAGGTCCAGTGACTGTGGAGGCCAGGTCATCTGGCGCAGCACCCCATCACTCTCTTTCATGGTCAAATAGCCCTTACACAGCCTGGAGGTGTTGAAAAATAAATGATGGTCCAACTAAACGCAAACCGGATGGAATAGCATGCTGCTGCAAGATGCTGTGGTAGCCATGCTGGTTCAGTATGCCTTCAATTTTGAATAAATCCCCAACAGTGTCACCATAAAAGCACCCCCACACCATCACACCTCCTCCTCCATGCTTCACGATAGGAACCAGGCATGTAGAGTCCATCCGTTCACCTTTTCTGCGTCACACAAAGACACAGTGGTTGGAACCAAAGATCTAAAATTTGGACTCATCAGACCAAAGCACAGATTTCCACTGGTCTAATGTCCATTCCTTGTGTTCTTTAGCCCAAACAAGTCTCTTCTGCTTGTTGCCTGTCCTTTAGCAGTGGTTTCCTAGCAGATATTCTACCATGAAGGCCTGATTCACACAGTCTCCTCTTAACAGTTGTTCTAGAGATGTGTCTGCTGCTAGAACTCTGTGTGGCATTGACCGGGTCTCTAATCTGAGCTGCTGTTAACCCGCGATTTCTGAGGCTGGTGACTCGGATGAACTTATCCTCCGCAGCAGAGGTGACTCTTGGTCTTCCTTTCCTGGGGCGGTCCGCATGTGAGCCAGTTTCTTTGTAGCGCTTGATGGTTTTTGTGACTGCACTTGGGGACACTTTCAAAGTTTTCCCAATTTTTCGGACTGACTGACCTTCATTTCTTAAAGTAATGATGGCCACTCGTTTTTCTTTACTTAGCTGCTTTTTTCTTGCCATAATACAAATTCTAACAGTCTATTAAGTAGGACTATCAGCTGTGTATCCACCTGACTTCTCCACAACGCAACTGATGATCCCAACCCCATTTATAAGGCAAGAAATCCCACTTATTAAACCTGACAGGGCACACCTGTGAAGTGAAAACCTTTTCAGGTGACTACCTCTTGAAGCTCATCAAGAGAATGGCAAGAGTGTGCAAAGCAGTAATCAAAGCAAAAGGTGGCTACTTTGAAGAACCTAGAATATGACATATTTTCTGTTATTTCACACTTTTTTGTTATGTATATAATTCCACATGTGTTAATTCATAGTTTTGATGCCTTCAGTGTGAATCTACAATTTTCAGTCATGAAAATAAAGAAAACTCTTTGAATGAGAAGGTGTGTCCAAACTTTTGGTCTGTACTGTATATATATATATATATATATATATATATAAAAGACAAAGAGGCTGTTTTATTTGAGGACTTACAATACCCTACCCCCGTATGCATGATTTGGCAAGATAAACGGGAAACAAGGCGCTCATAGGGTAGTAATTTTTGGTAGATAGTGTTAGATAGAGTACTGTATCAGTAATTGCACTCACCTTCTGGTGTTTCTGCTTGTGTAAGCACAACACTTGCAAAGGCGGGGGGGAGTAAAAATTCGATCCAGATGAGGTATGCTGCCGGTATCTTTCTCAATCCTTGGAGTCGCCAGTACTCCAGAGGAGTGATGTAGAATGCTGTGAAAGGGCTGTGTACTAGCTTGTACACACTGTGATAACTTTTGGCGCAAACACGGCTTCTCAAGGACAGGACCCGGCACCAGTAATTGGACCAGCCCTGTCAATCGTGTATACCCGACCCCTAAGACTTGATAAAGGAGTATTTTTACTCCGAAACGCGTTGTCACCTGAACAAATAAATATTTCTAAAAAGACGACATTCGCTATTGTGGTTTTGCGCCAAAAGGTATCACAGTGTGTACAAGCTAGTACACAGCCCTTTCACAGCACCCGTATGCATGAGAGACTGTATTTCATATCTGGATGTACTAGAGACTGTTTTGTACTTGGATGTAACCATTACTAAGAGCAACGTTCAGTAAAAGTTATAAGCTAGATTGCACCATCCTTGTCTCAGTCTCCAATTCCTCAGTTAACATTACAGTAAATGGTTGTACCACCATAAAAGGTACTGGCGTCACAACTACAAGGGACCTTGCCATAGGCACATTAATACAGACCATCAAGGGCACCTCGAACCACCATCTGGCCTGTGTCCCTTACACCAGAGTGTGCCCCAGGCCTCATCACTTGTGCAGGCCTGCCCAGGGACGACATAAGGGTCCATTCACACGTCCGTTGTTTGTTTCCTGATCTGTTCCGTTTTTTGCTGAACAGATCTGGACCAGATCTGGACCCATTCATTTTCAATGGGTCCTGAAAAAAAACGGACAGCACAATGTCAGATTTTTTTTCAGGACCCATTGAAAATGAATGGGTCCAGATCTGGTCCAGATCTGTTCAACAAAAAACAGAACAGATCAGGAAAGAAACAACGGACGTGTGAATGGACCTTAACATTGAGTAACCAGAACTGTATTTACCTCGGCCCACCTAATGCTCACACCGTGACCTCACATATAATTCCCCTGTCGGTCTGGCTCACTGCACATGGGTAGCTTGTAGAGTTTCCTGACCCACCTCCAAGCCGCTGTTTTATCAATATGTAATTTTAGACCGATGGTGAAGTGTCTCTAATTCTGGTGTGTAAGAGCGCTACCAGATCCCAAGGGGCCGCTAGCTCTTTCTCTAGTTGTGTATTTGAAAAATGTGACGTATCCCAAAGCCAGTCTCTGACATGTCTAAAAAGGGCTGCCATGTTATAATTCCGAATATTGGGTAGCTGGAGTCCTCCCTCCCATTTTGTTAAGCACAGGTTTTCATAGGCTATCCTAGGCCTCTTCTTTTTCCATAAGAAGGATGTAAAGGCCTTTTGCAGTCTATTTATATCTATGTGTTTAATTAGTAAAGGTATTGTCTGCATAGGGTAAAGCAGCCTAGTAAAACTAACCATTTTTAGGAGGTGAGCTCTACCAAAGAGAGAGAGTGGCAAGTTGGACCATCTCTCTAGTTCTAGTTCTTTTTCCTAATTAATGGTGCATAGTTGAACGTGTATAGGGTGGTCGTCGTTTACCTATTTTAATGCCCAAATACGTCAAATGATGTGACATCACCTCTACTCTATGGGCTATTGAGAATTGAGGTACTGGTTCCTGGAGGTATGGCTTTTGCTTACATTGATCCTATATCCCAGTTGCCTCCCCATAATAAAGCAGGATTTCTAGAACTTTTCCCAGGTGTTCATTTGGGAAACTTAAGAACAGCAGGATATCGTCTGCAAAGCAGGTAAGTTTTACCTCCCTCTGACCCACTTTTATACCATGAAATGTATCTGAATGAATCAGAAAGCGAACTAATGGTTTCAAGGCCAAATTAAAAAGAAGGGGAGAAAGGGGGAACCTTGTCTGGTGCCTTTATAGATGTTGAAGGGTTCCGACAAAAACCTGGGACGCTCACTCTTACCTGGGGCCTTCTATGCATACTTTTCAAAACAGATCTGAATGGACCCTGTATCCCAAATGCATCAAGAGCCCAACCAAGCCACTCCCAAGATCTGTCATATAGTGTCACGGCAGTCAGGAACTCAGATACACAGACAACCAAATACACAAGTGTCTAGGCTAGATGCTAGGGACAGGTCACCTCCTAGCACATCCCTGACTTCTCTCCCTATGCTGCTAAGCCCACATTCAGACCTTGATGGTAGGTATGAAGTATCCTCGTGCCTGGACTGCAAACACCCTAGAATCCCTGAGATGGTGAAAGGGGAGAAGGGGCAGAAGACACACAAATAGCCTAGACCGCAAACAACACAAACAGAAACAAAACTTATCTGAGCTGGAACAGACAATCCTTCCTTCCTGAATCCAAGACCAGAATGAATTGTATAACCCGAACAGCCCTCTGGGATTGAAGGCAATTTAAGCAAATGACCCCACCCAGAGCACCTGAAGGAAGGCGAATCCAGCATGATTCCAAAACAAACAAAAGGTTAGACACGTGCTGCCAATCTGACAGACCTCTGCACACCTCCCCCAGGAAAACTGCGAGACAACGCATCTGCCTTGATATTTTTAACCCCCAGACAAAAAGTAACAACAAAATTGAACCTGGTAAAAAATAGTGACCATCTGGCCTGTCTAGGGTTCAGACGCTTGGCAGATTGCAGGTAAGCCAAATTCTTATGATCCGTATAAACAGTAACGGGGTGAGAAGCCCCCTCCAACCAGTGATGCCATTGCTCAAAGGCCAACTTTATAGCCAACAACTCTCTATCTCCCACATCATAGTTCCTCTCGGCGACCGAGAGCTTCTTGGAAAAGAAAGCACACGGGACCCATTTGCCAGGAGAAGAACCCTGCGACAGTACCGCTCCCACCCCCACTTCTGATGCATCCACCTCCACCACGAATGGTTGAGACACATCGGGCTGCACTAGAATGGGAGCAGACGCAAAACACTCCTTAATAGTCGAAAAGGCCTGCAATGCCTCCTCCGACCAAACAGTCATATCAGTCAGAGGTTTAACAATGGTGGAATAGTTTAGAATACATTTTCTATAATAGTTAGTAAACCCCAAAAACCGCATCAAAGCTTTCTGATTCTCTGGTCGGTCCCATTCCAGAACCACCCGGACTTTTTCGGGGTCCAAACGAAAACCAGAGTCGGAAAGCAGATATCCCAAAAACGGAAGCTCCTGCACAGAAAACACACATTTTTCCAATTTGGCATATAACTTATTTTCCTGAAGGATCGTCAAAACCTGTCTCACATGATCCTGATGGCTCTTCAGATCAGGAGAGTAAAATAAAATGTCATCTAAGTAAACTACCACGAACCTCCCCACCAAGTGATGAAAAATGTCATTGACGAATCGCTGAAATACCGCTGGCGCGTTCGTCAACCCAAAAGGCATAACCAGATTCTCAAAATGACCCTTGTGCGTATTGAAGGCCGTCTTCCACTCATCCCCTTCCTTGATTCTGATCAGATTGTAGGCCGCTCTTAAATCCAACTTGGAGAACACCCTGGCACCAACAATCTGATCAAAAAGGTCGGAGATCAAAGGAAGGGGATACGGATCCCGGACCGTAATACGGTTCAATTCCCGAAAATCCAAGCACGGTCTCAGTGATCCATCCTTTTTCTTGACAAAGAAAAAACCTACTGCCACCGGAGACTTAGATGGCCTAATATGACCTTTTGCCAAACTCTCGGCGATATACTTTCGCATGACCTCTGTTTCAGGTTGGGAAAGATTGTAAAGGCAAGACTTTGGCAACTTAGCTCCTGGGATGAGATTAAGTGGACAATCATAGTCACGATGAGGGGGCAATTCCTGGGTCCCACCTTCCGAAAAGACATCCGCAAAGTCTGAGAGATATTGATGTAGAACCGCAGTGGACACCCCAGAGATAGATGTGCCAAGACAATTCTCCGAACAAAATTCTCCCCAACCAATAATTTGTCTTGCTTGCCAATCAATAATTGGATTATGTTTTGTCAACTACGGCAAACCTAGGACTATAGGAGCAGGCAAATCCCTCATGACAAAACAAGATATAAACTCTACATGTTAATCACCCACCCTCAACTGAATACCATGTGCAATATGAGTGAGACTCCTTTGAGAAAGAGGTGAAGAATCTATTGCAAACACCGGAATCTCCCTTTCTAAAGTGCACGTACTTAGACCCAGATTTTGAAGAAAAAGAAAGTCAATGAGGTTTAACCCAGCACCACAGTCAATGAATACCTCCACAGCAAATTTTCTTGAGTCTAGCGCCACCATAGCTGGAAGGAGAAAACGAGAATTACAGGGAGCTTGCATACATGCTTGTTCCACTACTCCATTCACGCTACCAAGAGTCAGGATGTTTTTTTTTTTCTTTCATATCATCATGCGGTTTAACAAAAGGACAAGCAAAAACAAAATGGTCACTTTTTCCACAGTAGTAGCATAGTTTATGTAATCTCCTAAAGTTTTTCCTATCAGAACGAAAAGATATTTGACCCAACTGCATGGGTTCCTCCCCTACCCCAGAGTTATAAGTAATATCACCCTGGGCAGCAGGTGAGACAAAACCACACGCAGAAGGGATCCCTTGCGCGGAGGGACCCTTACACCTCTCTCAGATACGTCTATCCAACCGTATAGCCAAAGACATGGAATTCTCTAGAGTATCCGGGTAATCATGAAAAGCCAGGGCATCTTTCACCCTCTCAGATAACCCCTGACAAAACTGACTACGTAACGCAGGGTCGTTCCAACCTGACTCAGTAGCCCATCTCCTAAACTCTACGCAGTAAACCTCTGCAGTATGTTCACCCTAATAAGTTACGCAATTTAGATTCTGCCATCGAGACCCGATCTGGGTCATCGTAAATCAATCCTAGGGCTTTGAAAAATTCCTCCACCAACCGGAGGGCCAGAGAACCGGGCGGCAGAGAAAAAGCCCAGGATTGCGCGTCCCCTTTAAGCAGAGACATGATGATACCAACCCTGTGACTTTCATCACCTGACGAAAATGGACGCAGTCGAAAATACAGTTTGCATGACTCTTTAAAGCGGATAAAATCATCCGCACCCCCTGTAAATTTTTCGGGAAGAGCGACTTTAGGCTCCCCACCAATTTGACCTGCACCTGATGCCAGAACACTCTGACACTGTGTGACCGAACTACGCAGATCCGCAACCTCTAGGGATAATCCCTGCATGCGGTCAACCAGTGCATCAATTGACGCCATCACAAAACCGCTAAGTAATGGCAGTCACAGTATGGCGGGTTATAATGTCACGGCGGACAGGAACTCAGATACACAGACAACCAAATACACAAGTGTCTAGGCTAGATGCTGGGGACAGGTCACCTCCTAGCACATCCCTGACTTCTCTCCCTATGCTGCTAAGCCCACATTCAGACCTTGATGGTAGGTATAAGGTGTCCTCATGCCTGGACTGCAAACACCTAGAATCCCTGAGATGGTGAAAGGGGAGAAGGGGCAGAAGACACACAAATAGCCTAGACTGCAAACAACACAAACAGAAACAAAACTTATCTGAGCTGGAACAGACAATCCTTCCTTCCTGAATCCAAGACCAGAATGAATTGTATAACCCGCACAGCCCTCTGGGATTGAAGGCAATTTAAGCCAATGACCCCACCCAGAGCACCTGAAGGAAGGCGGATCCAGCATGATTCCAAAACAAACAAAAGGCTAGACACGTGCTGCCAATCTGACAGACCTCCGCACACCGTCCGAGCAGGGCATGACATGTAGTTTGCGAGCCTATTTGCCATCAATTTTGACAGGATCTTTAAGTCTTGGTTAATTATCGAAATTGGTCTATAGGAACTGGTTAAGGTTAAATCCTGGTTTGGGAATGACCTTTATATAGGCCATGTTACCGGAGGGCATTATATTCCCTCCTTGTAGGCAGGAATTAAAAATGGATACTAGGGTCGGGGTCACTTCTGTAACTAATGCTTTGAAAAATTTGTCCGGAATCTGGTCCTGGCGCTTTTCCATTGCTTAGCAACTTGATAGTTTTTTGTACCTCATCCTCTTTTATCTGGGCATTTAGAAGTGTCAGCTCAGCATTTCGGCCGATGCCTGAGGCAAATTTTCTTTAGCCAAGAGTTCCTCTGCTCTAGAGATATCACATTGATCTTGGTGGTATCATTTTGCATAATATCTCCCAAAGCAATTTGTTATGCGTTTTGGGTCATTCACCTATTCCCCGGTCTTACTAAATATGCCATTGATCCCAGAACAGCATCCCCATGGTTTTGTGAGATTTACTAGCAATATTCCTGCCTTATTGCCAAACTTAAACAGTTCTGCAGATTTTTTGCCTAGGAACATTTTTGTTTTTTGCTCTAAATAATGATCATATGTGTGTTTCATCGTTACCCATTTAGTCCTGTTTAGGTCTGTAGGGTTCGCTAAGAAGGCTATGTATGCATATCGTACTTAGTCTGTAGCTTGTCTATATTGGATTTGTATTTTGTTCTTTTTTGCCAAGGTACTGTATATGAGATTATATTACCTCTTATTAATGCCTTTGCGGTCTACCAAAATAGGACATGTTCATCTTTATGGTTCATATTATTCTCAGAAAATTCCCACCACCACCCCTTCAATCTATTTATGAACTCGTCATCAGTGGCCAAATAACTAGGTAGACGCCATATATAGTCAGTTCCCCTGGGCACATTCTCTGCTATGTGTTTGGCTTCCAGGGCATGTCTTCTCTCCGCAGGAGTTGCGATGAGGCTAAGACATAATCCAACCTTAACCAGGATTGTTGAGCATGGGAGTAGTATGTGAACTCTCTTTCCGTCTGATTAAAATTTTCCATACATTTGTTAGATTTGTGGACCCTAAGAAAGGTTCGAGAGTGTATCCTCTTAAATGTTTTATATGTGAATCCCTTTTGTGGTGGCAGCTGTCTTCCTGCACGTCTCGTACTACATTGAAGTCTCCCGCCACTAGTATCTGTCCCATTTCCTCCTGCAGGATTGCTGTCTCCATCTCTCCGAAAGAAGGCAGCCTGAGACGAGTTAGGCCCATGTACATTGAAAATAGTGAGCTTCCCTGCATTCGTTTCCATTTTTATCCATAGTAAGCGTCCCTTACCATCCTGATCTACTGAAATGATTTTATGACGTAAACGTAGTAAAACATAAAGAGGGAGGTCAAGCTTCCAAAAAAAGATGATGTTCTTTATTCCAATACACACAAAGTAGTTAAAAATCCAACATAGCAGACAGGTCTACGCATTTGGATGTAACAAAGAAAATATTAACACTAAAAATATATAATATGGATAGGAATCAATAGTGTAGGATCAAATCGTGTTTGCGATTTAAACCTATTGGGACACAGGAGCCCATGTGAAAAATCCAATAGGATACCCTGTCACTACCTCTGGTAGGAGGATTAACTCTTTCCAGAGCTTGGACCTGGAGACCTGCGGTATTGCCCTGATGAGAAACCGCGAAGAGTAGACTGGCTGCTGAGACATTTCTTACTTTAGTATGTTGAATGTCCGAGAGATGTTTACAAATTCTCACTTTAAGGCTGTTAGTAGTACAGCCAACATATTGAATGCTGCATATAGAACAGGTAATACAGTAAACCACATAGTTAGTGTTGCAATTAACATATTGATTAATGTCAAAGGTATTATGCGTAGCTGTAGAATAAATGGAGGAACCCATTTTTATGTATTTGCAGCATGTACATATGCCGTGGCCGCATTTAAATGTACCCTTGTGTCTCAACCAAGTACTTTTATCTTTAGTGTTTATGTCACTGTCAGAGAACAAGCTGGGGCTGTTTTTTTGTGCTATAGTGGGCGCAGGGCGGGCAATGCATCTGACACCCGCTGAGCTGATGTCAGACCACTGCTCGTCACAGTTTAAAACAGATAAATGCTTTCTGACAATGCCACGAATTTGTGGAAATGCAATACTGTAGTTGGTGATTAACAAAGGGACATTTTGTGCAGCTGCATTGTGTTGCCTGTTCTGGCATATTTTTTAGTCGGGTTGTGTTGTCTACGGAAAAAACTGTTTATCTCTGGATTTTTTGGACGTTTTAGCTTTTGCATGATCTAAAGTCCAAGGAGGATATCTGCATTCGGTAAGTCTCCTGGCTACAACCTCTATCTCCATTTTAAATGTGTCCTCTCTGGAGCAATTCCGTTTAGCCCGAATAAATTCTCCTTTTGGGATATTGTGGACCACATGTGGGGGATGGCAAGATGTAGCCATGAGAGTAATATTACCAGCAGTCTCCTTACAGAACGTGCTGAAATAAACCTGTTGTTCAACATAATCACCCTCCAAGGACAGATCAAGAAAGGTATTGGTGGGGGTGTCATGTAAAATGGTAAACTTCAAATGACATTGATTATTGTTGAGAAAGGTCTCAAAAGAGGGTACGGCCACTGAATCGCCCGACTATACAAACAGCAAGTCGTCGATATAACTGCCGTACCATCTCAGGGAGCCACTCCAAGGATTATTCATCGAAAATAATGAATGGCACTCCCACCACGCCATGTAAATGTTTGCCATGGAGGGCGAGAATTTCGCCCCCATAGAAATCCTGTCAATTGTAGGAAATATTGTTGGGCAAACATGAAAACATTATGTTCAAGCAGAAACAACACGACCCAACATATACAGTACAGACCAAAAGTTTGGACACACCTTCTCATTCAAAGAGTTTTCTTTATTTTCATGACTATGAAAATTGTAGATTCACACTGAAGGCATCAAAACTATGAATTAACACATGTGGAATTATATACATAACAAAAAAGTGTGAAACAACTGAAAATATGTCATATTCTAGGTTCTTCAAAGTAGCCACCTTTTGCTTTGATTACGGCTTTGCACACTCTTGGCATTCTCTTGATGAGCTTCAAGAGGTAGTCACCTGAAATGGTTTTCACTTCATAGGTGTGCCCTGTCAGGTTATATAAGTGGGATTTCTTGCCTTATAAATGGGGTTGGGACCATCAGTTGGGTTGTGGAGAAGTCAGGTGGATACACAGCTGATAGTCCTACTGAATAGACTGTAAGAATTTGTATTATGGCAAGAAAAAAGCAGCTAACTAAAGAAAAACGAGTGGCCATCATTACTTTAAGAAATGAAGGTCAGTCAGTCCGAAAAATTGGGAAAACTTTGAAAGTGTCCCCAAGTGCAGTCACAAAAACCATCAAGCGCTACAAAGAAACTGGCTCACATGCGGACCACCCCAGGAAAGGAAGACCAAGACTCACCTCTGCTGCGGAGGATAAGTTCATCTGAGTCACCAGCCTCAGAAATCGCAGGTTAACAGCAGCTCAGATTAGAGACCCGGTCAATGCCACACAGAGTTCTAGCAGCAGACACATCTCTAGAACAACTGTTAAGAGGAGACTGTGTGAATCAGGCCTTCATGGAAGAATATCTGCTAGGAAACCACTGCTAAAGGACAGGCAACAAGCAGAAGAGACTTGTTTGGGCTAAAGAACACAAGGAATGGACATTAGACCAGTGGAAATCTGTGCTTTGGTCTGATGAGTCCAAATTTGAGATCTTTGGTTCCAGCCACCGTGTCTTTGTGCGACGCAGAAAAGGTGAACGGATGGACTCTACATGCCTGGTTCCCACCGTGAAGCATGAAGGAGGAGGTGTGATGGTGTGGGGGTGCTTGGCTGGTGACACTGTTGGGGATTTATTCAAAATTGAAGGCATACTGAACCAGCATGGCTACCACAGCATCTTGCAGCGGCATGCAATTCCATCCGGTTTGCATTTAGTTGGACCATCATTTATTTTTCAACAGGACAATGACCCCAAACACACCTCCAGGCTGTGTAAGGGCTATTTGACCATGAAAGAGAGTGATGGGGTGCTGCGCCAGATGACCTGCCCTCCACAGTCACCGGACCTGAACCCAATTGAGATGGTTCGCGGTGAGCTGGACCGCAGAGTGAAGGCAAAAGGGCCAACAAGTGCTAAACATCTCAAGACTGTTGGAAGACCATTTCAGGTGACTACCTCTTGAAGGTCATCAAGAGAATGCCAAGAGTGTGCAAAGCAGTAATCAAAGCAAAAGGTGGCTACTTTGAAGAACCTAGAATATGACATATTTTCAGTTGTTTCACACTTTTTTGTTATGTATATAATTCCACATGTGTTAATTCATAGTTTTGATGCCTTCAGTGTGAATCTACAATTTTCAAAGTCATGAAAATAAAGAAAACTCTTTGAATGAGAAGGTGTGTCCAAACTTTTGGTCTGTACTGTAAACTCTTGGAAAACAGGAGAAAAATCTGAATAAACATTCAAAAACCAGCCCAGAGAGACCATAGCTAAATCATGAGGAATCACTGTATATAAGGATGTAACATCTGCTGTGATCCATGAGAAGTGTTACCATTTGAAATTGTAAAATGCCTGCAACACCGCTCGAGTATCTTGCAGATAGCCAGGTATAGATTGAACCAGAGGCTGCAGGATACTGTCTACCCAGGCGGACAGTCTCTCTGTAAAGGAACCTATGCCTACTACTATTGCCCTCATGGCTGGATGAAAACCTCCCTTATGGATATTGGGAATAGCTGGATGTTGGATATATATGTAATCCAGTTGTTTTTGATTAATAAAACCATTCTCCAAGCCATCGGACAATAGTCGCAGCAGTTCCTGTTGATATCGGGAGGTGGGGATGTGGTCGAGCTCAAGATAGGTATTACTATCCTCTAACATGGCGAGGTTTTATTTTTTATAAATGTAACTATCTAAGACCACCTCAGCCCCACCTTTGTCCGCCTGTTTTATGACAACACCCTTCAAAAGCATCAACTACTTTAAGGCCATATTTTCCTTATGGGACAGATTGTCACATTTATGAATATTATCACATGAAAAAGCCTCTTCATTCAAGGCAACCAAGTCCTTCTTGACAAGTTCCTGGAAGCGATCCAATGCAAAGGAACGTGACTGCACCGGATAAAAATCACGATTAGAGGTGACGAAATGATATGCAAAATCGTTACTGTCTGTTTCATTCTGAAGAGGACGACACTGTTACATGTGAGAGAGATTAGAAAGTTCCTCAAAGGAAAAAGCCGAAGTGCTAGAAGTGTTGAGTGACTTATTTTCGGGCAGTGTGGATGTGCCAGTGTCCTCAAGCTTAGCGGATTCTGGTTGGTCAAAATGTTTTTTCAAAGTAAGGTCACGGGCCAGTCTGTTGACATCTAGGATGGTATGGTATAAATTAAAATGATAGGTGGGAGAGAAAGAGAGATCTCTAGACAGAATATCAATCTGTGATTGACTCAGGGATCGAGAGGAAATATTCACAACATTACTCACGGTTTCTTTGTGCGTGATGGATAGCGGTTGTTTCCTGGCATGCTTACGCCCGGCCCTGCGTGTTTGGCCTCTTTTTATTGGAAGCATCTTGTTCACAAAAAACTCTGTGTGGCCGGTTGCATATCGCCCGCTCGTGTGTTCAGCGATTCGGGAGCAGAGTCGGATGATTCTGGGTCTGTTGAGCTAAAAGCCACTTTAGATGCTCTGGATTTTTTTCCACGATAACTTTTTCTCATGATCGAGCGTGGCGTGTTTGCTCTTATTCCCGACCAGTTATATACAGTGTTCCCTTTGTAATCTTGTAAATCACGAACAAATTTCCCTTGTTTGACTGCCATGAGGCTCTCTTCCATTTTATTTAGATTATCCTGCAGACTGGCATCCATTTCTTTGAAAGTGTCCAGGTTAGCAAAGGGGGTAATAGATTCTTGCGTAGCTTTAAGAGTCTATGGACAGGTATTAAGACTTCCGCCACCCTACCATCTGAATGGGAGCCGAATACTGAACCCATCCACAGGCGTTTCATGCGCCAGAAATCGGCCTCCTCCAGGGTGCATCTCCTGCAACAGTGCAATATCTGTATTTAATCTCCTAAGGTGACGGAGGATAATTATACTTTTTTGTGGGGCTCTCAGGCCTTTTACATTCCACGTCACTATTTTCATTGTCTAATATTAATGTGTAATATACATAGAGACTCACCCGGAGGACCCCGACACCTCCCAAGTGCAACCTTCCATCCAATAACATTGCATCCATGGAGCTTAACAAAATATAAAACTGTTCCTGTCACGGAGCGCCGTGACTTTAAGACTTTGTTGATTTCCCCCCCCCCATTGACTTGCCCGTGTGCTCCTAAGTGTCTCCCTGTCCCAGGACCATGTTACTTGTTCACCTAAAGGGAAATGTATTGTATTTCTGTGTATTCCCCACCCCCCAAAGACCTCACATATCTGAGAGATAGGGAAGCTTCAGATTTCTGACTTTCTTATCTATCAGACTCAGAGGCATCTGGGAGCTCATACTAAGAGAGCTAACCAAGGAAGAAGAAATACAGAGAGCCATCCAGGTTGGAGGAGAATTTGTAAATAGAGTTGAGCGAACACCTGGATGTTCGGGTTCGAGAAGTTCGGCCGAACATCCCGGAAATGTTCGGGTTCGGGATCCGAACCCGACCCGAACTTCGTCCCGAACCCGAACCCCATTGAAGTCAATAGGGACCCGAACTTTTCGGCACTAAAAAGGCTGTAAAACAGCCCAGGAAAGAGCTAGAGGGCTGCAAAAGGCAGCAACATGTAGGTAAATCCCCTGCAAACAAATGTGGATAGGGAAATGAATTAAAATAAAAATTAAATAAATAAAAATTAACCAAAATCAATTGGAGAGAGGTCCCATAGCAGAGAATCTGGCTTCACGTCACCCACCACTGTAAGAATCCATTTTCATAAATTTAGGCCCAGCACCCAGGCAGAGGAGAGAGGTCCCGTAACAGAGAATCTGGCTTCATGTCAGCAGAGAATTAGTCTGCATGTCATAGCAGAGAATGAAAATCTTTGGCGCCTGCATTACGCCGATGATAACCCAGCCATGATCCCCTGATAAAGGTCTTGAGGACCGAAACGTCGGGACATACTATGGCTTATGAATAATGTTTATACTATGATTTTGGCGCTAACAGTCATATATTGACATTTTTGAAAAAAAATTTTTGTACCTATAATAAATTTGCAAAAGAAAAAGAAAAATTGGAGTGCCGTGGATTATCTCTATTTATTTCACGACTGAAGTCCTCTACGAGCACCCTCCACCATTAAAGGTGTGCGGACTCCGCAATCTCTCTTAATAGCAGAGAATGAGGCTTCACGTCAGCCACCACTGCAACAGTCCATTGGCATATATTTAGGCCCAGCACACACCCAGGCAGAGGAGGGAGGTCCCGTAACAGAGAATCTGTCTTCATGTCAGCAGAGAATCAGTCTGCATGTCATAGCAGAGAATCAGGCTTCACGTCAGCCACCACTGCAACAGTCCATTGGCATATATTTAGGCCCAGCACACACACAGGCAGAGGAGGGAGGTCCCGTAACAGAGAATCTGTCTTCATGTCAGCAGAGAATCAGTCTGCATGTCATAGCAGAGAATGAGGCTTCACGTCAGCCACCACTGCAACAGTCCATTGGCATATATTTAGGCCCAGCACACACCCAGGCAGAGGAGGGAGGTCCCGTAACAGAGAATCTGTCTTCATGTCAGCAGAGAATCAGTCTGCATGTCATAGCAGAGAATCAGGCTTCACGTCAGCCACCACTGCAACAGTCCATTGGCATATATTTAGGCCCAGCACACACACAGGCAGAGGAGGGAGGTCCCGTAACAGAGAATCTGGCTTCATGTCAGCAGAGAATCAGTCTGCATGTCATAGCAGAGAATGAGGCTTCACGTCAGCCACCACTGCAACAGTCCATTGGCATATATTTAGGCCCAGCACACACACAGGCAGAGGAGGGAGGTCCCGTAACAGAGAATCTGTCTTCATGTCAGCAGAGAATCAGTCTGCATGTCATAGCAGAGAATCAGGCTTCACGTCAGCCACCACTGCAACAGTCCATTGGCATATATTTAGGCCCAGCACACACACAGGCAGAGGAGAGAGGTCCCGTAACAGAGAATCTGTCTTCATGTCAGCAGAGAATTAGTCTGCATGTCATAGCAGAGAATGAGGCTTCACGTCAGCCACCACTGCAACACTCCATTGGCATATATTTAGGCCCAGCACACACACAGGCAGAGGAGAGAGGTCCCGTAACAGACAATCTGGCTTCATGTCAGCAGAGAATCAGTCTGCATGTCATAGCAGAGAATGAGGCTTCACGTCAGCCACCACTGCAACAGTCCATTGGCATATATTTAGGCCCAGCACACACACAGGCAGAGGAGAGAGGTCCCGTAACAGAGAATCCCGTTTCATGTCAGCAGAGAATCAGTCTGCATGTCATAGCAGAGAATCAGGCTTCACGTCAGCCACCACTGCAACAGTCCATTGGCATATATTTAGGCCCAGCACACACACAGGCAGAGGAGAGAGGTCCCGTAACAGACAATCTGGCTTCATGTCAGCAGAGAATCATTCTGCATGTCATAGCAGAGAATGAGGCTTCACGTCAGCCACCACTGCAACAGTCCATTGGCATATATTTAGGCCCAGCACCCAGGCAGAGGAGGGAGGTCCCGTAACAGAGAATCTGTCTTCATGTCAGCAGAGAATTAGTCTGCATGTCATAGCAGAGAATGAGGCTTCATGTCAGCCACCACTGCAACAGTCCATTGGCATATATTTAGGCCCAGCACACACACAGGCAGAGGAGAGAGGTCCCGTAACAGAGAATCTGTCTTCATGTCAGCAGAGAATTAGTCTGCATGTCATAGCAGAGAATGAGGCTTCACGTCAGCCACCACTGCAACAGTCCATTGGCATATATTTAGGCCCAGCACACACCCAGGCAGAGGAGGGAGGTCCCGTAACAGAGAATCTGGCTTCATGTCAGCAGAGAATCAGTCTGCATGTCATAGCAGAGAATGAGGCTTCACGTCAGCCACCACTGCAACAGTCCATTGGCATATATTTAGGCCCCGGCACCCAGACACAGGAGAGGTTCATTCAACTTTGGGTAGCCTCGCAATATAATGGTAAAATGAAAATAAAAATAGGATTGAATGAGGAAGTGCCCTGGAGTCCAATAATATATGGTTAAGGGGAGGTAGTTAATGTCTAATCTGGACAAGGGACGGACAGATCCTGTGGGATCCATGCCTGGTTCATTTTTATGAACGTCAGCTTGTCCACATTGGCTGTAGACAGGCGGCTGCGTTTGTCTGTAATGACGCCCCCTGCTGTGCTGAATACACGTTCAGACAAAACGCTGGCCGCCGGGCAGGCCAGCACCTCCAAGGCATAAAAGGCTAGCTCTGGCCACGTGGACAATTTAGAGACCCAGAAGTTGAATGGGGCCGAACCATCAGTCAGTACGTGGAGGGGTGTGCACACGTACTGTTCCACCATGTTAGTGAAATGTTGCCTCCTGCTAACACGTTGCGTATCAGGTGGTGGTGCAGTTAGCTGTGGCGTGTTGACAAAAGTTTTCCACATCTCTGCCATGCTAACCCTGCCCTCAAAGGAGCTGGCATTGACACAGCTGCCTTGGCGACCTCTTGCTCCTCCTCTGCCTTGGCCTTGGGCTTCCACTTGTTCCCCTGTGACATTTGGGAATGCTCTCAGTAGCGCGTCTACCAACGTGCGCTTGTACTCGCGCATCTTCCTATCACGCTCCAGTGCAGGAAGTAAGGTGGGCACATTGTCTTTGTAGCGTGGATCCAGCAGGGTGGCAACCCAGTAGTCCGCACAGGTTAAAATGTGGGCAACTCTGCTGTCGTTGCGCAGGCACTGCAGCATGTAGTCGCTCATGTGTGCCAGGCTGCCCAGGGGTAAGGACAAGCTGTCTCTGTGGGAGGCGTATCGTCATCGTCCTGCCTTTCCCCCCAGCCACGCACCAGTGATGGACCCGAGCTGCGTTGGGTGCCACCCCGCTGTGACCATGCTTCATCCTCATCCTCCTCCACCTCCTCCTCATCCTCGTCCTCCTCGTCCTCCAGTAGTGGGCCCTGTCTGGCCACATTTGTACCTGGCCTCTGCTGTTGCCAAAAACCTCCCTCTGAGTCACTTCGAAGAGACTGGCCTGAAAGTGCTAAAAATGACCCCTCTTCCTCCTCCTCCTCCTCCTCCTCCTGGGCCACCTCCTCTTGCATCATCGCCCTAAGTGTTTTCTCAAGGAGACATAGAAGTGGTATTGTAACGCTGATAACGGCGTCATCGCCACTGGCCATGTTGGTGGAGTACTCGAAACAGCGCAACAGGGCACACAGGTCTCGCATGGAGGCCCAGTCATTGGTGGTGAAGTGGTGCTGTTCTGTAGTGCGACTGACCCGTGCGTGCTGCAGCTGAAACTCCACTATGGCCTGCTGCTGCTCGCACAGTCTGTCCAGCATGTGCAAGGTGGAGTTCCACCTGGTGGGCACGTCGCATATGAGGCGGTGAGCGGGAAGGCCGAAGTTACGCTGTAGCGCAGACAGGCGAGCAGCAGCAGGATGTGAACGCCGGAAGCGCGAACAGACGGCCCGCACTTTATGCAGCAGCTCTGACATGTCGGGGTAGTTGTGAATGAACTTCTGCACCACCAAATTCAGCACATGCGCCAAGCAAGGGATGTGCGTCAAATTGGCTAGTCCCAGAGCTGCAACGAGATTTCGCCCATTATCGCACACCACCAGGCCGGGCTTGAGGCTCACCGGCAGCAACCACTCGTCGGTCTGTTGTTCTATACCCCGCCACAACTCCTGTGCGGTGTGGGGCCTGTCCCCCAAACATATGAGTTTCAGAATGGCCTGCTGACGTTTACCCCGGGCTGTGCTGAAGTTGGTGGTGAAGGTGTGTGGCTGACTGGATGAGCAGGTGGAAGAAGAGGAGGAGGAAGCCGAGAAGGAGGAGGTGGCAACAGGAGGCAAAGAATGTTGCCCTGCGATCCTTGGCGGCGGAAGGACGTGCGCCAAACAGCTCTCCGCCTGGGGCCCAGCTGCCACTACATTTACCCAGTGTGCAGTTAGGGAGATATAGCGTCCCTGGCCGTGCTTACTGGTCCACGTATCTGTGGTTAGGTGGACCTTGCCACAGATGGCGTTGCGCAGTGCACACTTGATTTTATCGGATACTTGGTTGTGCAGGGAAGGCACGGCTCTCTTGGAGAAGTAGTGGCGGCTGGGAACAACATACTGTGGGACAGCAAGCGACATGAGCTGTTTGAAGCTGTCTGTGTCCACCAGCCTAAATGACAGCATTTCATAGGCCAGTAGTTTAGAAATGCTGGCATTCAGGGCCAGGGATCGAGGGTGGCTAGGTGGGAATTTACGCTTTCTCTCAAATGTTTGTGAGATGGAGAGCTGAACGCTGGCGTGTGACATGGTTGAGACGCTTGGTGACGGAGGTGGTGGTGGTGGTGTTGGTGGTACATCCCCTGTTTGCTGGGCGGCAGGTGCCAACGTTCCTCCAGAGGCGGAGGAAGAGGCCGAGGCGGCAGCAGCAGAAGAGGCCGAGGCGGCAGCAGCAGAAGAGGTAGCAGGGGGAGCCTGAGTGACTTCCTTGGTTTTAAGGTGTTTACTCCACTGCAGTTCATGCTTTGCATGCAGGTGCCTGGTCATGCAGGTTGTGCTCAGGTTCAGAACGTTAATGCCTCGCTTAAGGCTCTGATGGCACAGCGTGCAAACCACTCGGGTCTTGTCGTCAGCACATTGTTTGAAGAAGTGCCATGCCAGGGAACTCCTTGAAGCTGCCTTTGGGGTGCTCGGTCCCAGATGGCGGCGGGCAGTAGCAGGCGGAGTCTCTTGGCGGCGGGTGTTCTGCTTTTGCCCACTGCTCCCTCTTTTGCTACGCTGTTGGCTCGGTCTCACCACTGCCTCTTCCTCCGAACTGTGAAAGTCAGTGGCACGACCTTCATTCCATGTGGGGTCTAGGACCTCATCATCCCCTGCATCGTCTTCCACCCAGTCTTGATCCCTGACCTCCTGTTCAGTCTGCACACTGCAGAAAGACGCAGCAGTTGGCACCTGTGTTTCGTCATCATCAGAGACATGCTGAGGTGGTATTCCCATGTCCTCATCATCAGGAAACATAAGTGGTTGTGCGTCAGTGCATTCTATATCTTTCACCGCTGGGGAAGGGCTAGGTGGATGCCCTTGGGAAACCCTGCCAGCGGAGTCTTCAAACAGCATAAGAGACTCCTGCATAACTTGAGGATGAGACAGTTTCCCTGGTATGCATGGGGGTGATGTGACAGACTGATGGGGTTGGTTTTCAGGCGCCATCTGTGCGCTTTCTGCAGAAGACTGGGTGGGAGATAATGTGAACGTGCTGGATCCACTGTCGGCCACCCAATTGACTAATGCCTGTACCTGCTCAGGCCTTACCATCCTTAGAACGGCATTGGGCCCCACCATATATCGCTGTAAATTCTGGCGGCTACTGGGACCTGAGGTAGTTGGTACACTAGGACGTGTGGATGTGGCAGAACGGCCACGTCCTCTCCCAGCACCAGAGGGTCCACTAACACCACCACGACCATGTCCACGTCCGCGTCCCTTACTAGATGTTTTTCTCATTGTTATTGTTCACCACAACAACAAATATATTATTTGGCCCAATGTATTGTATTCAAATTCAGCGGGATATAAATTTGAGGCCTAGTATTTAGGCGCTGGGTGACCGGTATGGATTTACTAACAGAATTAAACTTGGAAATGCACAGTAGCGTGTGTGTGAAGTTATTCTGAATGACCCAATGTGCACCTTGAATATTATATACCCTTTTAGGGATAGATTTCAAATAGCTCTGATATAGCAGGAACCACTAAATTATGAAATTGCTAAATTGGGAATTGTACTTCAACCCAGAACAAAAAATGTGCTTTGACGGACACTAAATAACTTTCCCAGCCACAACAGGACAGCGGTAACGAGAGATTTAGCAGGATATAAATTTGAGGCCTAGTATTTAGGCGCTGGGTGACAGGTATGGGTTTAGTGACAGAATTAGACTTGGAAATACACAGTAGCGGGTGTGTGTGAAGTTATTCTGAATGACCCAATGTGCACCTTGAATATTATATACCCTTTTAGGGATAGATTTCAAATAGCTCTGATATAGCAGGAACCACTAAATTATGAAATTGCTAAATTGGGAATTGTACTTCAACCCAGAACAAAAAATGTGCTTTGACGGACACTAAATAACTTTCCCAGCCACAACAGGACAGCGGTAACGAGCGATTTAGCAGGATATAAATTTGAGGCCTAGTATTTAGGCGCTGGGTGACAGGTATGGGTTTAGTGACAGAATTAGACTTGGAAATACACAGTAGCGGGTGTGTGTGAAGTTATTCTGAATGACCCAATGTGCACCTTGAATATTATATACCCTTTTAGGGATAGATTTCAAATAGCTCTGATATAGCAGAAACCACTAAATTATGAAATTGTTAAATTGGGAATTGTACTTCAACCCAGAACAAAAAATGTGCTTTGACGGACACTAAATAACTTTCCCAGCCACAACAGGACAGCAGTAACGAGAGATTTAGCAGGATATAAATTTGAGGCCTAGTATTTAGGCGCTGGGTGACAGGTATGGGTTTAGTGACAGAATTAGACTTGGAAATACACAGTAGCGGGTGTGTGTGAAGTTATTCTGAATGACCCAATGTGCACCTTGAATATTATATACCCTTTTAGGGATAGATTTCAAATAGCTTTGATATAGCAGGAACCACTAAATTATGAAATTGCTAAATTGGGAATTGTACTTCAACCCAGAACAAAAAATGTGCTTTGACGGACACTAAATAACTTTCCCAGCCACAACAGGACAGCGGTAACGAGAGATTTAGCAGGATATAAATTTGAGGCCTAGTATTTAGGCGCTGGGTGACAGGTATGGGTTTAGTGACAGAATTAGACTTGGAAATACACAGTAGCGGGTGTGTGTGAAGTTATTCTGAATGACCCAATGTGCACCTTGAATATTATATACCCTTTTAGGGATAGATTTCAAATAGCTCTGATATAGCAGAAACCACTAAATTATGAAATTGTTAAATTGGGAATTGTATTTCAACCCAGAACAAAAAATGTGCTTTGACGGACACTAAATAACTTTCCCAGCCACAACAGGACAGCTGTAACGAGAGATTTAGCAGGATATAAATTTGAGGCCTAGTATTTAGGCGCTGGGTGACAGGTATGGGTTTAGTGACAGAATTAGACTTGGAAATACACAGTAGCGGGTGTGTGTGAAGTTATTCTGAATGACCCAATGTGCACCTTGAATATTATATACCCTTTTAGGGATAGATTTCAAATAGCTCTGATATAGCAGGAACCACTAAATTATGAAATTGCTAAATTGGGAATTGTACTTCAACCCAGAACAAAAAATGTGCTTTGACGGACACTAAATAACTTTCCCAGCCACAACAGGACAGCGGTAACGAGAGATTTAGCAGGATATAAATTTGAGGCCTAGTATTTAGGCGCTGGGTGACAGGTATGGGTTTAGTGACAGAATTAGACTTGGAAATACACAGTAGCGGGTGTGTGTGAAGTTATTCTGAATGACCCAATGTGCACCTTGAATATTATATACCCTTTTAGGGATAGATTTCAAATAGCTCTGATATAGCAGAAACCACTAAATTATGAAATTGTTAAATTGGGAATTTTATTTCAACCCAGAACAAAAAATGTGCTTTGACGGACACTAAATAACTTTCCCAGCCACAACAGGACAGCGGTAACGAGAGATTTAGCAGGATATAAATTTGAGGCCTAGTATTTAGGCGCTGGGTGACAGGTATGGGTTTAGTGACAGAATTAGACTTGGAAATACACAGTAGCGGGTGTGTGTGAAGTTATTCTGAATGACCCAATGTGCACCTTGAATATTATATACCCTTTTAGGGATAGATTTCAAATAGCTCTGATATAGCAGGAACCACTAAATTATGAAATTGCTAAATTGGGAATTGTACTTCAACCCAGAACAAAAAATGTGCTTTGACGGACACTAAATAACTTTCCCAGCCACAACAGGACAGCGGTAACGAGAGATTTAGCAGGATATAAATTTGAGGCCTAGTATTTAGGCGCTGGGTGACAGGTATGGGTTTAGTGACAGAATTAGACTTGGAAATACACAGTAGCGGGTGTGTGTGAAGTTATTCTGAATGACCCAATGTGCACCTTGAATATTATATACCCTTTTAGGGATAGATTTCAAATAGCTCTGATATAGCAGAAACCACTAAATTATGAAATTGTTAAATTGGGAATTGTATTTCAACCCAGAACAAAAAATGTGCTTTGACGGACACTAAATAACTTTCCCAGCCACAACAGGACAGCGGTAACGAGAGATTTAGCAGGATATAAATTTGAGGCCTAGTATTTAGGCGCTGGGTGACAGGTATGGGTTTAGTGACAGAATTAGACTTGGAAATACACAGTAGCGGGTGTGTGTGAAGTTATTCTGAATGACCCAATGTGCACCTTGAATATTATATACCCTTTTAGGGATAGATTTCAAATAGCTCTGATATAGCAGGAACCACTAAATTATGAAATTGCTAAATTGGGAATTGTACTTCAACCCAGAACAAAAAATGTGCTTTGACGGACACTAAATAACTTTCCCAGCCACAACAGGACAGCGGTAACGAGAGATTTAGCGGGATATAAATTTGAGGCCTAGTATTTAGGCGCTGGGTGACCGGTATGGATTTAGTGACAGAATTAGACTGGGATGTGGCCAAAAAATAAACACACTATTGCTGGTTAAATGCACTTGGTGACGGGCGCAGCTTGCCCCTGATGTAGTATATGGCCAAAAAATGAACAGACTATTGCTGGTTAAATGCACTTGGTGTCACAGCTTGACGAACCACACTACTGAGGGTTAAATGCACTTGGTGACGGGCGCAGCTTGCCCCTGATGTAGTATATGGCCAAAAAATGAACAGACTATTGCTGGTTAAATGCACTTGGTGACGGGCGCAGCTTGCCCCTGATTTAGTATATGGCCAAAAAATTAACAGACTATTGCTGGTTAAATGCACTTGGTGTGATAGCTTGACCAACCACACTACTGAGGGTTAAATGCACTTGGTGACGGGCGCAGCTTGCCCCTGATGTAGTATATGGCCAAAAAATGAACAGACTATTGCTGGTTAAATGCACTTGGTGTCACAGCTTGACGAACCACACTACTGAGGGTTAAATGCACTTGGTGACGGGCGCAGCTTGCCCCTGATGTAGTATATGGCCAAAAAATAAACAGACTATTGCTGGTTAAATGCACTTGGTGTGACAGCTTCACCCTGATGTAGGCTTTAGCCAAAAAACAACCACACCATTGAGGGTTAAATGCACTTGGTGACAGGCGCAGCTTGCCCCTGATTTAGTATATGGCCAAAAAATGAACAGACTATTGCTGGTTAAATGCACTTGGTGTGACAGCTTCACCCTGATGTAGGCTTTAGCCAAAAAACAACCACACCATTGAGGGTTAAATGCACTTGGTCGCAGCTTGGATGCACTTGGTCGCAGCACCGCACAAGACACAAAATGGCCGCCGATCACCCCAGAAAAAAGTGACTGACAAACGGTCTGGGCAGCCTAAAAACAGTGAGTGAGCATTTGAATTTCAGCAGCTCAATGATGCACAGCTGCAGATCGATCGATTAATCAAGTGAAGTCCTTTGGAGGAGTTAATCTGCCTAATCTCGCCCTACTGTCGCATCCGCAACCTCTCCCTACGCTAATCAGAGCAGAGTGACGGGCGGCGCTATGTGACTCCAGCTTAAATAGAGGCTGGGTCACATGGTGCTCTGGCCAATCACAGCCATGCCAATAGTAGGCATTGCTGTGACGGCCTCTTGGGGCAAGTAGTATGACGCTTGTTGATTGGCTGCTTTGCAGCCTTTCAAAAAGCGCCAAGAAAGCGTCACAAAAGCGCCAAGAAAGCGACGAACACCGAACCCGAACCCGGACTTTTACGAAAATGTCCGGGTTCGGGTCCGTGTCACGGACACCCCAAAATTCGGTACGAACCCGAACTATACAGTTCGAGTTCGCTCATCCCTATTTGTAAAGGCACAGTGCAAGCACTGTACCCAGACAAGTGAGCCGGTTACATTGGTGGCAAGCCGGTTCCTCAAACAAAGGAACCTCAGCGCAGAGAGATGGTAGAAAGCTACAAACTGATGAACGTAGGAGAGGGGAAGACACAGCAGGATTTTAAAAAGCTGAGCTAATTGCCACCCTCATAGATCTTGATCAGCGAGACTAAAGACAGCATGACACGGACAAAAGAGAAACAATTTTGAGCCAAAATGGCTATGAAGCCACTCTCCACATAGAAATGAATGTCGTCTCCCAGCGGGTAAGGATCAGACTGGCAGTATATGGGCCAAATCCTCCCTTTAAAGTGATAGACCGGGTAACTCAAATGGCGGAAAAAGATAGGGCTAGTGAAATAGAAAGCAGCCGCAGCAGGAGCAGTTCTGGAGACACCACCTTCAACCGGAGCACAACTTTCAGCAATAGTCTAAAGGTGACCCATCAATCCTTCAAAGTGTTTGAGGACAACCCTGGGGACATTGATGGATTCCTCCAGGACTTTGAGATGCAACACAACATTGCCGACTCTGAGTGGGTCCCCATCCTGGCCGGCAAACTAACAGGCCGAGCAGCAGAAGCATACTGGGCCATTCCAGATGAGCAAAGCATAGACTATGCGGAGGTCAAAAAACGCCTCCTAGCCCGGTATGCCATTACCGCCGACACCTACCGGCGACGCTTCCAAGAGGCAAGGATGGGACCAAGAGACACTCACACCGAATGGGCGCACAGGATGAATCGTGCCGCCCGCAGCTGGTTACAAGAGTGTAAGGCCAACACCTTTGAAACCGCACTACAGCAAGTACTAATGGAGCAATTTTTTCTCAACATTGCTGGGGACATCAAAGACTGGGTCAGGGACCACAACCCAAAGACACTCGAAGAAGGGGCAATAATGGCCGGCAAGTTTATGGACATCAGGAGGCCCCCCACCAGGATTAGCAACACCTATTCCCTGCCTTCGGGACCTACTTTTCCTTGTTCCCGAGCACAGCCACTGGCACCCCAGAGACATGTTCCAGCCCCCTCACAACGCCAGTACCCGGCCCCAGCCTGCAACAATACCCCTGCAGATGGGTGCTTCCACTGCAACCATCCTGGACACTTAAAGAGGAACTGTCCCCACCTCCGCCCATGGCCCCGTAACAACCCACACCAAGCTTCACCGGCACCCAGACAAGCTTATTGCCTCCAGGAATCAACTAGAGACCAGGACACCTACCCCATGGCTCATTATACATACAAACCGGATTCCAAAAAGTTGGGACACTATACAAATCGTGAATAAAAACTGAATGCAATGATGTGGAGGCGCCAACTTCTAATATTTTATTCAGAATAGAACATAAATCACGGAACAAAAGTTTAAACTGAGAAAATGTACCATTTTAAGGGAAAAATATGTTGAATCAGAATTTCATGGTGTCAACAAATCCCCAAAAAGTTGGGACAAGGCCATTTTCACCACTGTGTGGCATCTCCCCTTCTTCTTACAACACTCAACAGACGTCTGGCGACCGAGGAGACCAGTTTCTCAAGTTTAGAAATAGGAATGCTCTCCCATTCTTGTCTAATACAGGCCTCTAACTGTTCAATCGTCTTGGGCCTTCTTTGTTGCACCTTCCTCTTTATGATGCGCCAAATGTTCTCTATAGGTGAAAGATCTGGACTGCAGACTGGCCATTTCAGTACCCGGATCCTTCTCCTACGTAGCCATGATGTTGTGATTGATGCAGAATGTGGTCTGGCATTATCTTGTTGAAAAATGCAGGGTCTTCCCTGAAAGAGATGACGTCTGGATGGGAGCATATGTTGTTCTAGAACCTGAATATATTTTTCTGCATTGATGGTGCCTTTCCAGACATGCAAGCTGCCCATGCCACATGCACTCATGCAACCCCATACCATCAGAGATGCAGGCTTCTGAACTGAGCGTTGATAACAACTCGGGTTGTCCTTGCCCTCTTTGGTCCGGATGACATGGCGTCCCAGATTTCCAGAAAGAACTTCGAATCGTGACTCGTCTGACCACAGAACAGTCTTCCATTTTGCCACACTCCATTTTAAATGATCCCTGGCCCAGTGAAAACGCCTGAGCTTGTGGATCTTGCTTAGAAATGGCTTCTTCTTTGCACTGTAGAGTTTCAGCTGGCAACGGCGGATGGCACGGTGGATTGTGTTCACTGACAATGGTTTCTGGAAGTATTCCTGAGCCCATTCTGTGATTTCCTTTACAGTAGCATTCCTGTTTGTGGTGCAGTGTCGTTTAAGGGCCCGGAGACCATGGGCATCCAGTATCGTTTTACGGCCTTGACCCTTACGCACAGAGATTGTTCCAGATTCTCTGAATCTTCGGATGATGTTATGCACAGTTGATGATGATAGATGCAAAGTCTTTGCAATTTTTCGCTGGGTAACACCTTTCTGATATTGCTCTACTATCTTTCTGCGCAACATTGTGGGAATTGGTGATCCTCTACCCATCTTGGCTTCTGAGAGACACTGCCACTCTGAGAAGCTCTTTTTATACCCAATCATGTTGCCAATTGACCTAATTAGTGTTAATTGGTCTTCCAGCTCTTCGTTATGCTCAAATTTACTTTTTCCAGCCTCTTATTGCTACTTGTCCCAACTTTTTGGGGATTTGTTGACACCGTGAAAATTTGAATCAACGTATTTTTCCTTTAAAATGATACATTTACTCGGATTAAAATATTGACATTTGCCATCTCCACATCATTGCATTCAGTTTTTATTCACAATTTGTTTGGTGTCCCAACTTTTTGGGAATCCGGTTTGTACATCGAATGGGGCCATCCGCATGAAGCCTCCCTTGTCCAACAACCAGCACTAGACAACAGGGGGCACCACTACCAGCCTGTCTTAATGGGCAACAGAAGGAAGGACTCAGAGACTCTGGGGCTACTCTGACCCTGATTCAACCCAGCACACTGCTGCCAGCCCAGCCGCTAGGACACAAGGTGGATGTAAAGGTAGCTGGCGGACAGGTCTACCAAATTGATATGGCCCTGGTCCACCTAGACTGGGGCGCAGATAAAGGGTACAGAAAGGTGAGAGTCATGCCAGGGCTCCCCACAGATGTATTATTGGGGAATTATCTGGGGCGGCTGGAAAGCCACTTTGTAGCCCCCGACGAGGACAACACCAACCCTTAATGCCTAGCAGTGACCCGTAGCCAAGCCCTCCGCACCAGGACCCTGGTACGCTCTGACCCAGACCCCCCTCCCATGACTGATCCCACACCATGGCCAGACCCCGACCTATTCCAAGACCACATCCGTACTGACCCAACCTTTAAACGGTACAGGGAACGATCAGGAGGGGTAGGCCCGTATGCTGACCAGATAGTTTGGAATGGAAGCCTACTCTACCGATCCACCCCCGGTGATGCTAAGGGCCACACAGCTGTCCCTAAACTCCAACTAGTAGTCCCAGCCGCCCACCGCCCCGCACTTCTAGCCTTAGCCCACAAAGCTCCACTGGCCGGCCACCTAGGGATTGCTAAAACCACTTACCGCCTATCCAAGACATTTTTCTGGCCCGGGCTGTCCCAAGAAGTGGCCAAGTATTGCTGCTCGTGCGATCTGTGCCAGCGGGTAGGAAAGCGTAACGATTCCTCGAAAGTCCCCCTTCAAACCCAACCCCTCATAGGTGAAACCTTTCAGAGGGTAGCAGTAGATATTGTTGAACCCTCAAAAAGTGCAGCAATTCAGGTAAACAATACATCCTTACCATGGTAGACTTTGCTACCCGATACCCCGAAGCCATTGCGCTCCGCAACTTTACAGCCACCACTGTAGCAGATGCACTACTCAAGGTATTCTCCCGAGTAGGGTTCCCCCAAGAGGTCCTCTGTGAAAAAGGCACTTAGTTTACATCCGAAATACTCCAGCATGTATGGGCGCTCTGCGGGGTCAAAGCCCTCCATACAACCCCCTACCATCCTCAGGCCAAAGGACTCTGCAAAAGGTTCAATGGAACCTTGAAACAGATGCTCCAAATGTTTGTAGCCCAGCACGCTGACTGGGAGCGGTTCTTACCCCATTTCCTGTTTGCTTACCGAGAGGCCCCCAGGAATAGACCAGGTTCTATCCATTTGAATTGTTATATGGCGGGGCGGGTCCGAGTGCCCCTAGATATATTACGAGAGTTCTGGGAGAAAAAGGGAAACCCCGAGGAAACGGCAGCCATTGCTTATGTAGTCGAACTCTGGGCGAAACTGGCCCGACTCATGGAAGTAGCCCAGGGCAACCTGAAGGCCGCCCAAGCCAAACAGAAAGAGCAGTACGATGCCCACACCAGACCCCAGGAATGTATCCCGGGGCAGAGGGTACTGATGCTCAGACCCACGCGCAAGAATAAGCTACAAACGGAATGAGAGGGACCCTATGAGGTATTAGAAAGGAAGGGAGAGACTACCTATGTTATTGCCAATGGGGCGCAACAACAGGTCAAAGGCATCAGCCATGTGAACGCGCTCAAGGCATATATAGATCGTGCTGCGGACGTAGAGGCACTTTGCACCCCTTCCCATACCGAAGCAGGCGATAGGGAAATCCCAGATCTGCTAGCCGAAACACGAAATGTTAGCAGCCTAAAGCAGATTAAACTGGGCGACCGTCTGAGCCCAAGCGAGCAGAGCCAGTTACAAGCAATACTGCACGCCAGGGCCCCCCTCTTCTTAGCCCACCCCGGGCTACAACCCTGACCAGTCACAAAGTAGAGACCCCAGGCCAAGCTTCCCTACGCCAGCCTGCCTACCGAGTCCCCGAAGCCGTGCAAAGGCACATTCGAGCTGAACTTGACGAGATGAGAGCCCTGGGAGTAATAGAGCCCTCCAAAAGCCCCTGGGCCTCCCCGGTAGTTTTCGTCCCCAAAAAAGATGGGCCTACGAGATTCTGTGTAGACTACATAAAACTCAATAATAGAACCACGACTGATGCCTACCCCATGGCCCGAGTAGATGAGCTCCTAGACCGATTAGCAGGTGCCTCTTGGTTCACCACCCTTGATCTCAGCCGTGGTTACTGGCAGATTTCCTTGGCGCCCGACGCCATCCCCAAATTGGCCTTCATCACCCCGTTCGGCTAATTTCAATTTAAAGTTATGCCGTTCAGGATGAAGAATGCCCCAGGCACATTCCAGCGGTTAGTAGATCAGCTGCTGGAAGGCCAACAGGAATTTTCCTGTTCTTACTGTACCCCTTGGAACTTAGTGTGGTTTCAGATCTGTAGCTGTCCAAGACTTATTTTCCTCAGTCCTATTCCGGACTCAATGCTGGATTGGGCTCTAGTGTAGGAGCATTGGGGGAGGAACCATGGGATAGTTTACGAGATGTCCCTTGTTGGTGTCCACCTCTCGGTGAAATGTGTCCCCTGAATGGCCTTTCCAGATTGTTGTCTCTGTTGTCAGATTTCGCCTCCAATGCTGCCATTGCTTCTTTAGGTGATAAATACGTGTCTATGGTTCCATCTTGTCTGAATACTCCCAGAACCGCAGGATATATCAGCGCAAATTTTATTTTCTCCCTTACCAGCTGTGTGCATATGGAGGATAAATCTCTTCTCTTTCTGGCCACTTCCGCTGAATAATCTCCAAAGAGTAAGATCTTGTGTCCCCTCACTTTAAGCGGCTGGGTTTCGTGCCTGTATATGATCAAGAGGGATTCTTTCTCAGCATAATTAAGGTATTTAACAATCACGTGTCTTGGCCTCTGCTTGGCCTCTTCTTTGTGTGATACTGTCATAGGACTAATTCTGTGGGCTCTTTCCACTATCATTGGGCTCTGGATTCCCAAGGCCTGTGGCAGTTCCGCTGCGCATATTTGACTAAGCTGGCTTGGGGGTATCGTCTCTGGTAGGCCCAAAATCCTAAGATTGTTCCTTCATGAGCAGTTTTCTAAATCTTCCACTTTATTTCTTAGGGCTTGATTCGTCTTCCCCTGACATGAATTTGTGCCCTCTCCATCTCATTCTCTATTAGCCCTGCAGCGTACCACTAGTGTATGTGGGCACTGCAAAAACTTGTTATGTCATATGTTGTATCATGCTGTATTTGATTCTTATGTAGAATCCCTGTTACCAGGCTGTTAGGTGCACTACACACATTCCACCACTAGATGGGGATAGCACCTCAGTATATATATATATATATATATACACTCACCTAAAGAATTATTAGGAACACCATACTAATACGGTGTTGGACCCCCTTTTGCCTTCAGAACTGCTCAGGTAGCCCGTGGCATTTAAACGATGGCCAATTGGAACTAAGGGGCCTAAAGTGTGCCCAGAAAACATCCCCCACACCATTATACCACCACCACCAGCCTGCACAGTGGTAACAAGGCATGATGGATACATGTTCTCATTCTGTTTACGCCAAATTCGGACTCTACCATTTGAATGTCTCAACAGAAATCGAGACTCATCAGACCAGGCAACATTTCTCCAGTCTTCAACAGTCCAATTTTGGTAAGCTGGTGCAAATTGTAGCCTCTTTTGCCTATTTGTAGTAAAGATGAGTGGTACCCGGTGGGGTCTTATGCTATTGTAGCCCATCCGCCTCAAGGTTGTGCGTGTTGTGGCTTCACAAATGCTTTGCTGCATACCTCGGTTGTAACGAGTGGTTATTTCAGTCAACGTTGCTCTTCTATCAGCTTGAATCAGTCGGCCCATTCTCCTCTGACCTCTAGCATCAACAAGGCATTTTCGCCCACAGGACTGCCGCATACTGGATGTTTTTCCCTTTTCACACCATTCTTTGTAAACCCTAGAAATGGTTGTGCGTTAAAATCCCAGTAACTGAGCAGATTGTGAAATACTCAGACCGGCCCGTCTGGCACCAACAACCATGCCACGCTCAAAATTGCTTAAATCACCTTTCTTTCCCATTCTGACATTCAGTTTGGCGTTGAGGGGATTGTCTTGACTAGGACCACAACCCTACATGCATTGAAGCAACTGCCATGTGATTGGTTGACTAGATAATCGCATTAATGAGAAATAGAACAGGTGTTCCTAATAATTCTTCAGGTGAGTGTATATATACACACACTCACCTAAAGAATTATTATGAACACCATACTAATACGGTGTTGGACCCCCTTTTGCCATCAGAACTGCCTTAATTCTATGTGGCATTCATTCAACAAGGTGCTGATAGCATTCTTTAGAAATGTTGGCCCATATTGATAGGATAGCATCTTGCAGTTGATGGAGATTTGAGGGATGCACATCCAGGGCACGAAGCTCCCGTTCCACCACATCCCAAGGATGCTCTATTGGGTTGAGATCTGGTGACTGTGGGGGCCATTTTAGTACAGTGAACTCATTGTCATGTTCAAGAAACCAATTTGAAATGATTCGAGCTTTGTGACATGGTGCATTATCCTGCTGGAAGTAGACATCAGAGCATGGGTACATGGTGGTCATGAAGGGCATGGTCAGAAACAATGCTCAGGTAGCCCGTGGCATTTAAACGATGGCCAATTGGCACTAAGGGGCCTAAAGTGTGCCCAGAAAACATCCCCCACACCATTACACCACCACCACCAGCCTGCACAGTGGTAACAAGGCATGATGGATACATATTCTCATTCTGTTTACGCCAAATTCGGACTCTACCATTTGAATCAGACCAGGCAACATTTTTCCAGTCTTCAACAGTCCAATTTTGGTGAGCTCGTGCAAATTGTAGCCTCTTTTTCCTATTTGTAGTGGAGATGAGTGGTATCCGGTGGGGTCTTCTGCTGTTGTAGCCCACCTTTCTTTCCCATTCTGACATTCAGTTTGGAGTTCAGGAGATTGTCTTGACCAGGACCACAAACCTACATGCATTGAAGCAACTGCCATGTGATTGGTTGACTAGATAATCGCATTAATGAGAAATAGAACAGGTGTTCCTAATAATTCTTTAGGTGAGTGTGTATATATATATATATATATATATATACATACATGGGGGGGGGAGAAACAGAACTGGATCGCACATCCACAATGCTATGCTTTGATCTAACTCACTTATCAGCGCTATATTAAAGTGTACAGCCCCCATACTGCATGCTGTACAAGAGGCATTAGTGTACATTTTGATCAAAAGGCATAAGCCCACTCACCACGCCAAGGTCGCCTCTTTTGAGTGGGACCTACTCTGACAAAAGGGCGCAGCGCAGTGCGGTGACAAAGCGGTAATGCCCTGGTAGGCAGCGGGACCCAGGAGTCAAAGCAGCATCCCTGCTGTCTGACAATGCCACCCATGGCACTGGGTCCCACCAACCCACCAGAACAGCACCACAAAAACAAAGGCCACCACGCAGTACTGCACCATGTGAACAGTTGTCTAACACAACATGTCCATTGCTGTCAGGAGCTACAAGTCAATGACCACTATATGCAGACTTGTGTGATTAAAACCACCTGTGCCGAATGGGAGGAATGCTGATACCAGTAAAGAAAAAAATACACCATTAGTATACATGGGGGGGAGAAACAGAACTGGATCGCACATCCACAACGCTATGCTTTGATCTAACTCGCTTCTCAGCGCCATATTAAAGTGTACAGCCCCCCATACTGCATGCTGTACAAGAGGCATTAGTGTAAATTTTGATCAAAAGGCATAAGCCCACTCACCACGCCAAGGTCGCCACTTTTGAGTGGGACCTACTCTGACAAAAGGGCGCAGCGCAGTGCGTGACAAAGCGGTAATGCCCTGGTAGTCGGCGGGTCCCAGGAGTTAAAGCAGCATCCCTGCTGTCTGACAATGCCACCCATGGCACTGGGTCCCACCAGTTCATACTACAGTTAAGGCCTAGTTAGGGAAGTTGGAGTTAGTGTGTGGAAGCAGGAGGAGTCGGAGTGAGGGGCAAGGGGGAAGGAGAGGACCACCTCCTCTCAGCTCTCTCTTGTGCTCCACGGCCCAGAGGAGCCAATTCTTGGTCTCAGTGTCAAGCAAAGAAAATAGCCAGAGGTAAAGCCTTTATTCTACCGTCTACGGGATTTTACAAATTTGTGTGGAAAGACTAAGGAAGGACAATAGCCATTATTCTAGGCTCTAGGCGCCTTTGTAATCAGGTGAAGGTTTATTAGCTTCCGGCAGCCTCACCGTTACTTCAAGGACAGATAGGCCATCTGTTGCATCACTTGTGTGTAGAAGATAAGGACTTGAACCACTTTTACTGACATTGGAGCAAGGCAAAGATCAAAATACCAGTGAGTACACAACCTCCTATTATAGCCTGAGAGATATAGCTACATATACAGCCTGTTACCTGGATTTACCACATTTAACCTACATATTTATAAGAGACTGTTTTATAACTGGATGTAAAATTGCTGTCAAGATCCTGGTTACAGAAAAGTTCTTAGTTGGATTCAAGCCCTGCCTCATTCTTCTATCGCCATACTACAACCACTCTCATCATTTTGCACCACCAAGGTGCTGGCGTCACGACATTAACAAAGTCAGGGGCCCAGCCGCACAAGCACTCAGAAAATCCAATCACCATCAAGGGCACCTCGATCACCACCTGGCCGTTATACCTTGTAATAGAGTGTGCCCCGGATAATTTGGTGCTGTTCTGCCCTTCACTGCACTGCTGGCCCAGGGAGGCATCTGCTAACTGTGAGTACCCGATGAACTGCTGCACCCCTCGGCTCACAGTGAACCTCACGCGTTCTCCCCTGGAGACCGGCACGTCGCAGTCCCACTCTCTGTTCCAGTTTTTGGATTTGCGCTGAGTGCTGCACCACCTCACTTTGGATTTGTTTCAGAGAATAGGCGACTGTTGCCTCCAACATGGCCTTAATATCAGGTGCTAGCAAGTTCGCTACTGCTATTGCAAGTTCCTTGCAAGGAATTTCAAGTCCCTGTACTTGCGGATGCATGTCTATCTTTGTGGTCTCGCACTCACCATTTTCTAGCAGAGGAGGGGGTTGGGACAAGGAGCGTGTCAGTCTCTGCCTCCTGTCGGCCATCATGCCTTTCTGCTGTATGCCGTTCTCTCGCTGCGGAAGAGGAGATTCTGCTGGCGGGGAGCCTCTTCGCACAATGAATTTTTCCATTCGTAGTTGTGCAATCGTGTATAGTATTTTTTGGGGGGCTTTATCTCCCCAATGCTCGGCTAATTCCCCGAGTGTCCGGAGCTCCTTCCTTGCACGTCTTCACATGTGCGCGCTGGAACCGGAAGTCTCGATACAATTCTAATGTGATAGGACGCGTCTGTCTCAGACACAGCAATTAGACACACAACACTGCCATTTTTGGGTCCTACAGGGATGATGTTAAGGATTGGGAAGATATATTTATCTAGGTACATTGAATTACTTCATAGAAAGTCAAGTTTTACCATTAGGGACAGGATAGGGTCGGTTAGGGCTAGTGTCTGTTACAAATCTGGAGCTGATGTTCACATATATAAACTCAGCTGCACTGCACATCAGTTTTTAAGGAGACATTGCTCTTTATATGTGCAGGAGCCACTCTTTTTCCCTAAAACCTGTTGCAAAGCTTCTACAGGTAATAAGTGTGCAATAAGTGTATTTTCTAGTGTCGCCACCAATGTATATATTGTTTTGCTAATTTTGTTGACAACAAGGCATTGCTTCTTCAGATAATACCATATCTATACCAGCAGGCATCCCTAAATTGGAAACTTTTTATTTTAAAAAGCATAATAACTCTAATATTGCAGTATTATTAAATGGTCATTCAGGAATTATTTAAAATGGCTACCAGCAACATGTCCTAGAATGTGGGGTCTGGTTGCCTCAATTTGCAGAGCTGACACGGGGGTTGAGGGGCTGGGGCCTCACTACACACTTCATTGTCATACGATGGTAATGATGTGAGCCTGCTTACAATATGCCGCCATGGCTGAGCAGCCTGACAAACCAATATGTAGTATATGCAAGTGCCAGAGCGTAGTGTGTAGTGAGACCCCGTCTCCTCACCCCATAGGCAGCTCTGCAAGTGGAGGCAACCAATCCTGCTCATAGGATAGGTTGCCATTTTAAATCATTCCTGAAAAACCTCCTTAAACAGGCTGTAACACCATCAACCATGCGTTTACCCATTGCTATATATGTTAGTGTCACTAGTACATTTCTAGTGCTGTCATACCGTTAAAGAGCTTGAAAGGGTAAAGAGAGAACATTTCTAAAACATAAAAATGAAAAGAGAAAGACAAGGGAGAAAAAAAAAAGAGTCCCAGTAGACCTAAGACTACCATACACAACTTTTCAGGGCAATCTGAGCACTTTCAGTTCTGGCTGAATTTACTATTACCCGAATATACTATTACCCAAATTAAAGAGTAAAATACAGAAAAAAATAACACAGAATTTATTTAAAAAAATTCACTACTGGGTTTCTGGGAACAGTGGTGGTTATAAAGCCTAACAGCTGCTGGGATGAAGGACCTCCGATAACGTTCATTTGTGAACCTAGGATGCAGCAGTCTGTCGTCACTGAAGGAGCTCTCCAGCTCCACAACAGCTTCCTGCATGGGGTGGGAGACATTGTCTAACAGTGATGTTAATTTTTCTAGAGTACTTCTGTCACCCACCTCCTGCACTGGATCAAGGGGACAACCTAGGACAGAGCTGGCCTTCTTAATGAGCTTATCTAATCTCTCAGCCACAGATAAGCTGCTCCCCCAACAAACCACACCATAGAATATGGCTGATCCCACTACTGAGTCAAAGAAGGTCTTTAGGACCTCAGTCTCCTCAACAGATAGAGTCTGCTCTGACCCTTTTTGAAAAGAGCATCAGTGTTATGGCTCCAGTCCAGTTTGTTGTTCAGGTGAACACCTAGGCACTTATAAGAGTCCACCACCTCAATGTCCGTTCCCTGTATGTTCACTGGAACCAAAGCAGAGGGCCTGTGTCTGCGGAAATCCACCACCAGCTCCTTGGTTTTGCCCGCGTCCTCACCTGTGATAAGGCCGACTATGGCAGAGTCATCAGAAAACTTCTGTAGGTGGCAGCCTGGGGAGTTGATGGAGAAGTCTGCAGTGTAGAGGGTGAAGAGGAACAGTGCCAGCACAGTTCCCTGTGGTGCCCCTGTACTGCAGATCAGCTTGTCAGAGACACAACCCTGAGATTTCAAGTATCATAGTCAAGTATCCAATGTGACATGTGGTGGTCCACTTCTGCCATCTCCAGCTTGTCCCTCAGAAGTCCAGGTTGGATGGTGTTAAAAGCACTGGAGAAATAAAAAAAAACATAATCCTCACAGTGCTTCCAGTCCTCTCCAGGTGAGTTAGAGCTCGGTGTAAGAGGCAGATGATGGCATCATCCACCCCGATGCCAGGCTGGTAGGCAAACTGCAGTGGATCTAATGAAGACCTGAACAGGGGGCGAAGATGGTTGAGAACCAGCTTCTCAAGGGTCTTCATGAAGTGTGAGGTCAGTGCTACCGGCCTGTAGCTGCTGAGGTCTTTCGGGCGTGCAGTCTTTGGCACTGGTACCACACAGGAGGTCTTCCACAGCTGTGGAACCTTCCCCAGCCTCAGGCTCATGTTGAACATGTGACCCATGATGCCACACAGTTGGTCTGAGCAGCACTTCAGGAGCCTGGAGCTGATGCCGTCTGGTCCTGCAGCTTTACGCACCTTGATTTTCTGTAGTTCTTTCCTCACCTGGAGTGTGGTGAAGGACAAGGTGGGCATGTAGGGAGGGGGTTTAACGATGGAGTCCTCTGGTGTAGAGGGGGAGAGTGGTGGTAGGTTGTTAACAACAGGTGAACAGGCAGTGATAGTAGTGGTGGGGGAAGAAGATGGGGGGGGTTGTTTGTAGCAGCATTGGGGATTGGTCAGGGCAGGGGTGGGTATCTAGTCAAACCTATTGAAGAACTTGTTCAACTCATTAACCCACCCCAAGTCACCTGCAGTCTGGATTTGACCTGGTTTGTGACCTGAGATGGTTTTCAGGCTTTTCCAGACCCCGCATGTGTTATTCTGCATCAGCTGGTCCTCCATCTTCTTCCATTATACATAAAAAACTTTGTGTATTAAATATTGGGGAAATGGGCACAAAACTACTGAACATCGAGAGCTAGGCCACAAAAGCACTGGATACATAGAAGAGAAACTGGTAGTGTGGTAAGGTTCTGCTGGGGAGCACCCTAAAGGGGTTCATATACAGATCCTGCACAGGGGCCCAAAGTTGCTGCTGTCTACCCCTATAGATATACCTTACCATTATATCAGAATGCGCTTCACCCTCGCAGTGGGACATATAAATAATGCATGTCACATAACCATAAATTAAAATCCTAAACTGTGATATCATTCTCGATCAAAGTTTTTGAAGAAAAAAATATATATCTTAAGCGTCCAGGACAAAGCGTCCTTGTGCAGAGCAAGAAAAATACTACAAATGCCAGATCTATGGAATTCACATCTGTGTAAAATATGTGCTGATCCAGAAATAAAAAGAAAAATCTTATCAGCCTCCCTCCTCTGTCACCCCCACCGAAATAACAGATAGATGTGTTTGCAATGTGTTTCTTTGTGAGATTCTGAATGATTTCTGTCATTCTGATTCTGATTTATTGAACATGGAAGACGTTTTCATGGAAAGCAGCCAAAAGGGAGCAAAACAGGTTACTCTGCTTTTATCAGCCCTGTGAAAATATATAACAGGGATTTGACTGACTAAGATAGAGAAGCAGCCTGGAGCTCCTTGGTCCCTCTGCAGAGTCTATAACAGGGCCCGCACCTGCCATGCACCATTCATAAAACTGGTGACAGATAGTGTTGGGCGCGAATAGAATCGCAAATTTTAATCGCGAATATCACCACTTTGAGAATTCGCAAAGATTTAAAAATATAGTGCTATATATTCTCAAAAATTATAGATTTTTTTTTTTCATCAGTAACCTCCCTTCTTGTTTGTGGGCCAATGAGACGGCTGCAATGTCTTTAGCAACATCCCTAGCAACCAATAGGAAAGCTGCCTACCCCTTACTATTTCTGTACTTTTATGCAGTTCTGAGAGAGACAGCAGTGTCATTGCTGTGCTCTGTGCTTTACTGAGTCATTACATTAGATTGATAGTTAGATAGCTTATATATATAATATATATATATATAATTCCTGTAGTTAGTGGGAGATAGTCAGTGTAGGTTAGATCGTGATATAGAACCCCCTCCAGTCCTCAGGGGCCTATCACTAATTAGGCAATGTGAGGCGGTGGCCTCATGTGGCTAGGACAGCAGGGTGCGGCAACTTAGCCTCCACCCCTGCTTTCCTGCACATCCCTGCAGACATCTGTGCAGTGGCCACTCTACCACTCTAGGAACAATATATAGGGGGGGAGGGCACAAAGATACCACAGTCAAAAATGGGGGGGGGGGGGCAAAAACAAAATAAGTATATATAAATAAGATTACAAAATACGAGAGAATTGCGGTATGCAGGGATACATGTATAATAAAACAATTTACTTACAAAAGAAGCTATTCAGTCTGCTGTGCCGTCCTCTGCTTGCTTCCGCGGATTCTTTCCCCTTCTTTTTGTCTCTCGTCAGTGCGCAGGCGCACTGTTATGGTGGATCTGTGGAAGACACACTGTTATGGGATGACACTGTTATTATGCCTCTCATTAGCCCCATTATGCCTCTCATCACTCCCATATCAGCCCCCATGCCTCTCATTAGCCCCCATATCAGCCCTTATGCCTCATTAGCCCCCATTATTCCTCTTATTAGCCCCCATTATGCCTCGTATCACCCCCATATCAGCCCCCATGCCTCTCATTAGCCCCCATATCAGCCCTTATGCCTCATTAGCCCTATTATAAGCCCTTAGGCCTCATTAGCCCCCATTATACCTCTTATTAGCCCCCATTATGCCTCTTATTAGCCCCCATTATGCCTCTAATCACCCCCATATCAGCCCCCATGCCTCTCATTAGCCCCCATATCAGCCTTGATGTCTCATTAGCCCCCATTATAAGCCATTATGCCTCATTAGCCCACATTATGCCTCTTTAGCCCCCATATGCCTAATTAGCTCACATATGCCTCATTAGCCCAATTGTGTCTCTAATTAGCCCCCATGATGCCTCTCATTAACCCCCATTATGTATCTTATTAGCCCCCATATGCCTCATTAGCCCCCATATGCCTCATTAGCTCCCATATGCCTCATTAGCCCCATTATTACTCTAATAGTCTAATTAGCCCACATTATGTCTCTAATTAGCTCCATTATGACTCTAATTAGCCCCAATTATGCCTCTCATTGGCCCCTATTATGCCTCCTTTTAGTGCCCATATGCCTCATTAGCCCATATATGCCTCATTAGCTCCCATATGCCTCATTAGCCCCCATTATGCCTCTAATAGTCTAATTAGCCCCCATTGTGTCTCTAATTAGCCCCAATGATGCCTCTCATTAGCCCCTATTATGCCCCCAGCAGCCTCATTTTTTATAAAATAAAAAAACACTTACCTCTCCTGCTCCTGGACGCCGCCTGCAATTTTCTTTCTCCTCAGTCAACTGTGCTCTGAACTGGGCGCCCTCACGCTGTGCGCAGCCCTGCACTGCAGACAGCCGAGGACCAGGAAGCGATAAGTACATAGCGTTCACCACTTCCTGGTCTTTCGATACTAATGAGCGCTTCCATAATGGAAGCGCTCATTAGTATTCACCTGGGGCTCAAGAGGCAGCGCAGCTGCTTTGGGGAATCAGCGGGGGGGGGGGCAAACAACATAGGGGGGGCAATTACCCCCCCTCGCCCTCCTCTAGCGATGCCACTACATCTGTGTGACTGTGTATTTTGGGATTATTGTACATCGTGTTTTTACTGCGGTTTACCACAGCAATGTATATTGACCCCTACGCCTAGATCAACATACCTGAGTGTGATGAATACCACACCTCGTGCCCGCTTGACCTCAACTTCGTCGAGCTCACGAGACGTAGTATGGTCACAGGTTCACCAAAAACGTGAAGTTACGCCCTCCAGAGGAGCACGTAAGGTCAGGTTGGTATAGCTTACACACACACCTCCTGTCCACGCGGGCACAGTGAGACAACAAGCTGAGAGAGCCTTTTCACTGCCGCAGTGAAAACAGTGCCTCCTCAGCCCAGGTATCTGCCACCAGTTCTCGTTTGATATAAGCCCGGTCCGCTAACGGGATTATATAGGGTCAGAAACCAACCCGCGGTAGCTTATAACTAGGCCAAAACACAGACGTGGGGATTCGTGAGCGAGATACAAGATAAATCAATACTAATAATACAGGCTGGCTCACAGTATTTTTGCGTAAAATTTATTAATACACCAAATCAATAATAGAATTTAGTATCAGTATCAGCATACATACATAAACAAATATTTGTTTATGTATGTATGCTGATACTGATACTAAATTCTATTATTGATTTGGTGTATTAATAAATTTTACGCAAAAATACTGTGAGCCAGCCTGTATTATTAGTATTGATTTATCTCTTTTTTCAGCTGGTAACTGAGAGGCTGAGCGCCAGTAGTTTGCTGGTGGAGCCTTTTCTAATTATTTGATACGAGATACAAGATAGCACCAGATTAAATTATAGATTTAATCGCCGTAGGGGCACACTAGATTTAACACAATATACACAGACAATATATACAGTGGTCTAAGTTTACAAATACAGGTTTTATGGTTACAACAGGGTTAAGCAGTGTAAAAGTCAGTTACCGGGTAAGATGAAAGTTCCTTTTGGTTGGGAGATGTTCTTTGCTGGAGTCCACATGAAGGGCCATGATCTCAGCTATTTCCTGGGTCCCTGTAAACACATTTGTAGGATGTGACCCCTCTTCAGAGAAAGACGCGCCTACTTGCTGGCACCAGACTTTTAACCTGTAGCCAGCCCCTCCCCTCCCGGCCTCAGGGAGGGGTCCACTCCCCCTCTTCTGGGCTGGCAGCAAACCTGGTACCGTTATGTGGTTTCTATGGGGAGATATGGATTTCTCCCTCGCCTGACCTCGTCCCATTAAACAAAGACCATGGGAAGAAAGCCCCAGGGAGTCCAGGCTTCAAGGAGAAGGTCACACCTTAGTCCACCAGTTTGGAGCCAAGCTGAATCCTGCAGGAAAACCCCCAGCATGAGGTATCTGCCCTTGCCCAGGATCAATGAGACCTCCCAGACATGTTGGCACCTACCTTTCATAAGGAATTATGAATCGTCAGGCCATCGCAGGTGCAAACCGGATACATATTTGTACCTCGTGGCCACCGGGACACAAATATGTATCCGGTTTGCTCCTGCGATGGCCTGACGATTCATAATTCCTTATGAAAGGTAGGTGCCAACATGTCTGGGAGGTCTCATTGATCCTGGGCAAGGGCGGATACCTCATGCTGGGGGTTTTCCTGCAGGATTCAGCTTGGCTCCAAACTGGTGGACTAAGGTGTGACCTTCTCCTTGAAGCCTGGACTCCCTGGGGCTTTCTTCTTTGCCAACTGACACTCATATGGCTGGGGGGGTAGAAACTTATTTAGCATGTACACTGAACATGCCAAGAGGTGCATCAAATGACACTCAGGGATGGGGGGCTTTGAAACAGGGCCCTCCTGTGGAGTTCACTACCTCCGCTATCTGTCAGCAAATGGGGGTGTGAGGACATGGCTGACAGTAAATATTAATCCATATTCCTCACACTGAGTATGATGGACCTTTGGAGTACAGTAATGTAGGCAAAAGGACCTTTGATGATGTCATTATGTCACATAATCACAGGTCCTTTATCCTCCAAAAGACGCCAGAGGAGAAGGAGAATGAAGAACCTATAGCCTGTAAGTAAATAAGTGTGTGTGTGTGTGTGTGTATGTGTCTGTGTCAACATCTGCTTATTCTGTATATAGGAGATAGCATCAGTGTCCTAAACATCTGGGTATGATTAGTAGTGTACATATATATATATATATATATATACTAGCAGAAGGACCCGGCTTTGCACGGGTATATTTCATCTATTTCATTTAATGTTTGTGTGTGTTGCTAAAAGATATCGACAGTATCCACTATAACAGTGACATCTACAGCACCCCGCCCCTTTAACAGTGACCTCCACACCGGCCTGCCCCCTTAACAGTAACATCAACAGCGCCTTCCCCTTTAACAGTGACCTCCAGAGCGGCCTCCCCTTTATTAGTGACCTCCACAGTACGCCATCTCGTTAACAGGGGTTTCCACAATAACCCACCCCCTTAACAGTGATCTCCACAGGGCTCCGTTCCCTTAAAATGTGACCTCCACAACACCACGCCCCCTTAACAGTGACCTCTACAGCACCTCGTTTCTTAACACTGATCTCCATAGCGGACTGTCCCCTAAACTGTGACCTCCACCATTCCCTGCCCCTTAACAGAGACCTCCACAGCGCCTGCCCCTTTAACTGTAGGCTTTACAGCATCCCACCCCATTAACAGTGACCTCCACAGCAGCCTGCCCCTTTAACAGTGAGCTCCACAGCATCTCGCCCCCTTAACAGTGACCTCCACAGCAGTCCGCCCCTTTATTAGTAACCTCCACAGTACCCCATATCCTTAACAGTGATTTCCACAACACCCCGTCCCCTTAACAGTGGCCTCTACAGCAATCTGCCCATTAACACTAATTTACATAGCGGACCGTCCCCTTAACTGTGACCTGCACAGCATCCTGCCCCTAGGGTGGCCAGAGGAACGTTTTAAGGCCACACAGTCTGGCTTTCAGACTCCCTGTCCTCCATCTAACGCAGGGCCTGGACGGACACAGGGATGTCCTTTTGAACAGCTCACTCTCAGGCAGCAGCACTGTGCTGTCTGAGCGTAAGCTGCAGGGAGAAAGTCACTGTCCCTCCCACCCCTGAATTTGACAGAAGTTGTCACAGGAAGTCGGCGGTGCACTCTTCCTTCACAGCGCCGCCGGCATCCAGAGCATATAATGGAGCAAGGACGTGGTGGGCGTCCTCGTCTCCATGGTGACCAGGGGGAGGGGAGGACCCAGCCACGCACGCCTCCTCAGCGTGCCCTGTGTCCTCTGTCCCCCTAGACAATGAGCAGCAGTGGATCTGAGCGCCGATAATAATGAATCGGCGCTCAGCTGTATTATGCACAATACGAGTCACATGACGCTGTCCACATCACGTGACTCACCTGTAGGGGTTATTTAAACAGGCAACCTACTGGCCACAGGTTGCCTGTGATTGGTCTTGCTACCCTCACCAACATATTGTTATATTGTGTACTCTGTGTGTTTTGACCTCGGCTCTGTTTTTGACCTCGACCTTGTGACCTCTTTGGATTTGACAAGATTTGTTGGCTTCTGACTTTGGATTGTGATGACCTTGTTGTGTTCTTCCCTTTGTACCTGCTTGACCTCCTGGCTTTGACTTTTGCTTCCCTGACTCTGTTCACGGTTTTTCCTCTGCACGTATATAAGCTAGGGACTGCCGCCAAGTTGTACACCGTCAGTTAGGACGGGTCGTGCAAGTAGGTAAAGATAGAGGTGCAGGTGGATTTCAGGGCTGCACTCTTCCCTACCTTTGCCTCCATTTCGTGGCCTAACTGGGTAGGGGGGTGGCTTAGCAGGACCTGGGTAGGGGTTTTTACGTCCGTCTTTTGAGGGTGGCCTGAATAGCCACCCTACCTGCCCCCGTAAAGGGGTTGTCCGGGATTGAGGACTTTGTTCCATTAGTACAAGACAGACATACATATAACATACATCCATGTCCTACCTTTTCCACATGTTTCTGAAGCCCCGTTTACTTGTAGGAAATTATTCGCCAGAAGTGAAGTTCTCTTAGACTCGGTGACGTATCGGCTCCCTTGCAGAAGCGCTGAAGCCTCTTCTTCCGGCTGCTCAGGGAGCCCGGTGAGGTCACCAGCACTGATGGACAGGCTTTAGTGCTGCTCTAGCCAGTAAAATGGCTAGGGCAGCGCTAAAACCCGCCCATCAGAGCCGGTGACGTAACCGAACACACTGCCCAGCATTGTGTTATTGTAAACAAAAGAGCCTTTGCCCTGCACGATTTAGCGCAGCGCAAAGGAGAGCATCGGAGCATGAACTTCTCCCATGCTCAAGTCAGGGTGGCTGCCTGGGTGAAAATAGAGGTTTGTCCGGGTTCAGCTCTGAACCCAGACAACCCCTTTAACTGTGACGTCCACAGCACTCCGCTCCCTTAACAGTGTGATGCACAGCGCCATGCCCCTCTAAAGCTGACCTACAGCAGTGAAGAAAAAGGGCTGGGTTGTTATGGAAACCTGGTGTAAAACTGTGTGTATGTGGAGACTAAGGGCATGTGAGCTTCTATTGGCTGATAAGGGTCATGTGACCAGGCTTCTTTTGGCTAATGCATTTTTTGGGACTATCTCAAAACCTTGTCTAAAACCTTCCCGGACACCTGATGTACCTGTGTGCCAAAATTCGTGATAGTAAATGCGAGGGTGCAGATTACTTTAGCGGACATATACACATACACACATTCACTTATATATTAGATATATATATTGTGACACAGTGAGGGGTTGTGTCTAGCTAGGCAGGTATTTTACTCCCAGCATGTGCGGCTGGGCTGGTTTCCAGCCAGGTGAGGTCAAATACCGGACCGGAGTTTAAGTGCCAGTCTGGGTTTTGGAAGCACCTGGCTGTCCTTAAATAGGCAGCTGGGCTCAGCAGAGATGTCTGTGCTTTTTGGGATCTGAGGCTTTGTGCCGTGCTGGAGGGCTGAGAGCTGCACGCTGGGGAAACAGGCCCCCTAAAGCCTGCTGTGGACTACTGGAGGCAGAACTGCCAGCAAGGTGACTTATATTATATGAACTTTCCATTGTGTGTGAATTAACACCAAGACTGCAAAGTTACGTGCTGTTTTGTGCAATTGCCTCAAGTGTGAATAAACACTGACGTTTTGAGTTAAAAACTTGTATTTTGCCTCTGTACTGCGCCCGGTTATCCTATCTACCAGAGCGAAACCCCACAATATCTATAAATCTATGTAAAGAATAAGGGGGAGATATGTCAAACTGATGTAAAGTAGAACTGACTTAGGCGTTTTCAATTCTGTTATTGAGATCCGTCACAGGATCTCAATAGCGGAAGAAAACGCTTCAGACAAAATTGAACTGAACGAAATGGAATGCACCAAAATGCATTCCTTTCCTTTTGGTTGCGTCCCCATCGTGGACAGCAAAACGCTGCAAACAGCGTTTTTATGTCCGCAATGTGGTGCGTAGCAAGACGGATCCGTCCTGACACACAATGTAAGTCAATGGTGTTCATGACGGATCCATCATGGCTATAGAAGACATAATACAACTGAATCTGTTCATGATGGATGCACGGGGTTGTATTATTGTAGCGAAAGCGTTTTTTGCAGATCCATGACTAGTGTTGAGCGAGCATGCTCGGCCGAACACTAGTTCGGCTCGAGCATCGCGGAGTTCGGCCGAAAACTGTGTGTGCTCGAGCGAGATACTCAAGTCAGTGTATTTAAATCTAATTTAGCATCCATTTCTATGCAGAAGATCACTGTACAGTGAGAGAATCCCTCAGTGTGAGTCTGCGGCTTAGGAGTCCCTGCTCTGACTCCATATATAGCTATGTCCATATATGGAGTCAGTGCTTGGGGACAACCAGTGAATGTATTTCAGAAAAGTTTCTGCGGGGATTCAAACTCACGACTTTCTGCATTAAAGGCAAGGCACTTAACTACTCAGCTATAATAGCTCCAAAGCCAGCTACTTAAAAAATAATATGAGACCTCTACTGTACTGTACTTATACTGAGACCTATACAGTAGAAGTCTCATATAAAAAATTTTCTTAATGACTGGCTATGCAGCTATATAGTGTAGTAGTTGAATTACTGGGCTGTGATGCAGAAGCTGTGAGTTCAAATCCTGCCACAAATCCTGCCACAAACTTCTTCAGAAATAGAGGCTACGGCCGACGGACATGAGTCGCGCTCGGCGTATCATGCTTTTAACATATGGACGGGCATGTAGTAGAGGGCGAATTGAGCCTAGTCGCCTCCTACATCTCCGCCTATGTCTCCTAGCTCTGACCCCATGCAGGGGGTGGCTCCACATCTGAAGGAGGCGTTCCTAGGCAGGTCTCCTCCAATCACGCGGTGGGTCCAGTTATCTGACCAGTCATGTGATGGGTCATGTGACATCAGAGGGCGGGCACTCAGGGGTCCAGTGCGGCTTCAAATACGGCCCATTGAGATTCTCATACTGCTGCTGCCATACGCAAGACGCCACACCGTGTTCTGCCACACGCAGGATGCCAAATGAAGACCTACTGCTGAATCATGATGGGCAACTAATGGACAGCTAAGTAGATGTTGTTCAGCAACTGATCATTGCTTTGCAAACAATCTAATGATTCTCTGATTTTGTTCCTTTAGCATTATAATATTACCCTGTGGTTTGGTCTCCTGGGGATTTGGCAGAGGCCAATAAAACGTGTCGGGACAATTGTGTTAATTTGATTATATGTTCCCTCTTCCTTTTCTGTTTCTGTATCACTTGATGAAACTGGGCAGTCACTGTCGCTTGGTTTAGGGACACTAAGGGATATCTAGAGAGAGTGTATTAGTAGGTAGAAACTGGGACACATAGGGTCAGAGACCTAGTATCCCTGTCTCTTCAACACCTATCCTTCTCTATCTTCTGTCTATCTATAGACCACTTTCATGCCCTGCTCAGATGGTGTGCGGAGGTCTGTCAGATTGGCAGCACGTGTCTAACCTTTTGTTTGTTTTGGAATCATGCTGGATCCGCCTTCAGGTGCTCTGGGTGGGGTCATTGGCTTAAATTGCCTTCAATCCCAGAGGGCTTTGCGGGTTATAGAATTCATTCTGGCCTTGGATTCAGGAAGGAAGGATTGTCTGTTCCAGCTCAGATAAGTTTGGTTTCTGTTTGTGTTGTTTGCAGTCTAGGCTATTTGTGTGTCTTCTGTCCCTTCTCCCCTTTCACCATCTCAGGGATTCTAGGGTGTTTGCAGTCCAGGCACGAGAACACTTCATACCTACCATCAAGGTCTGAATGTGGGCTTAGCAGCATAGGGAGAGAAGTCAGTGATGTGCTAGGAGGTGACCTGTCCCCAGCATCTAGCCTAGACACTTGTATATTTGGTTGTCTGTGTATCTGAGTTCCTGTCCGCCGTGACATTATAACCCGCCATACTGTGACTGCCATTACTCAGCGGTTTTGTGATGGCGTCGATTGATGCACTGGTTTACCGCATGCAGGGATTGTCCCTGGAGGTTGCGGATCTGCGTAGTTTGGTCACACAGTGTCAGAGTGTTCTGGCATCAGGTGCAGGTCAAATTGGTGGGGAGCCTAAAGTCGCGCTTCCCGAGAAATTTACAGGGGGTGTGGATGATTTTATCCGCTTTAAAGAGTCATGCAAATAGTATTTTCGTTTGCGTCCATTTTCATCAGGTGATAAAAGTCAGAGGGTTGGTATCATCATGTCTCTGCTTAAAGGGGATGCGCAATCCTGGGCTTTTTCTCTGCCGCCCGGTTCTCTGGCCCTCCAGTCGGTGGAAGAATTCTTCAAAGCCCTGGGATTGATTTACGATGACACAGATCGGGTCTCGATGGCAGAATCTAAATTGCAGAACTTATTACAGGGTGGGTGAGTTTAGGAGATGGGATACTGAGTCAGGTTGGAACGACCCTGCGTTACGTAGTCAGTTTTGTCAGGGGTTATCTGAAAGGTTGAAAGACACCCTGGCTTTTCATGAGTACCCGGATACTCTAGAGAATGCCATGTCCTTGGCTATACGGTTGGATAGACATATCAGAGAGAGGTGTAAGGGTCCCTCCACGCAAGGGATCCCTTCTGCGTGTGGTTTCGTCTCACCTGCTGCCCAGGGTGATATTACTTATAACTCTGGGGTAGGGGAGGAACCCATGCAGTTGGGTCAGATATCTTTTCGTTCTGATAGGAAAAACTTTAGGAGATTACATAAACTATGTTACTACTGTGGAAAAAGTGACCATTTTGTTTTTGCTTGTCCTTTTGTTAAACCGCATGATGATATGAAAGAAAAAAAAAACATCCTGACATTTGGTAGCGTGAATGGAGTAGTGGAACAAGCAGGTATGCAAGCTCCCTGTAATTCTAGTTTTCTCCTTCCAGCTATGGTGGTGCTAGACTCAAGAAAATTTGCTGTGGAGGTATTCATTGACTGTGGTGCTGGGTTAAACCTTATTGACTTTCTTTTTCTTCAAAATCTGGGTCTAAGTACGTGCACTTTAGAAAGGGAGATTCCGGTGTTTGCAATAGATTCTTCACTTCTTTCTCAAAGGAGTCTCACTCATATTGCACATGGTATTCAGTTGAGGGTGGGTGATCTGGTGTGGTTGTCCACTAAAAACATTAAATTGAGAGTGCCATCTTGGAAACTGGGTCCAAGATTTATCGGCCCATACAAAATATCTGCGCTGATCAATACAGTAGCGTTTCGACTGGATCTTCCGCAGACTTGGAGGATCCATGATGTGTTCCATAGATTTTTATTGAAAAAATATGTGAGACCAGTGGAACCATCGCCATTGCCCCCTCCTCCTGTTCTGGTCGATGGGAATTTAGAGTTTGAGATCTCCAGGATTCTTGATTCTAGAGTTCTTCGGGGTTCCCTTCAGTACCTGGTACACTGGAGGGGATACGGCCCCGAGGAGAGGATGTGGGTTCCGGCACTGGAGGTCAACGCCAGCCGACTGGTTAGGGCTTTTCACAGAGCCCACCCGGATAAGGTTTCTCCGGGGTGCCCGGAGGTCACCCGTAGAAGGGGGGGTACTGTCATGCCCTGCTCGGACGGTGTGCGGAGGTCTGTCAGATTGGCAGCACGTGTCTAACCTTTTGTTTGTTTTGGAATCATGCTGGATCCGCCTTCCTTCAGGTGCTCTGGGTGGGGTCATTGGCTTAAATTGCCTTCAATCCCAGAGGGCTTTGCGGGTTATAGAATTCATTCTGGCCTTGGATTCAGGAAGGAAGGATTGTCTGTTCCAGCTCGGATAAGTTTCGTTTCTGTTTGTGTTGTTTGCAGTCTAGGCTATTTGTGTGTCTTCTGCCCCTTCTCCCCTTTCACCATCTCAGGGATTCTAGGGTGTTTGCAGTCCAGGCACGAGAACACTTCATACCTACCATCAAGGTCTGAATGTGGGCTTAGCAGCATAGGGAGAGAAGTCAGGGATGTGCTGGGAGGTGACCTGTCCCCAGCATCTAGCCTAGACACTTGTATATTTGGTTGTCTGTGTATCTGAGTTCCTGTCTGCCGTGACAACCACATTACCATCGTAGGGCAGTTAATTGTTGCACCACTATTTAGTGCGACCTCTGTTTATACGATCTTTAAAAATTATATTTGGGCCTTTTCATTTTACGAATTAATGATTAAATGTTGCATTTTAATTCCGGTCACCCAGCTATGTGAATTGATATTTATTTATTTATTATTATTATTATATATATATATATATATATATATATATTATTATTATTTTTTTCTTTAATTAAATCATCATACAAATAAATAGGGAGGATGCAACCTCCGTGAATTCATATTTTGAATACGATTACCATTGATATACAAGCCTTTGATTAGAGCGACTTGGTTGTGTGATTTTCTACTATGAGCCAGTTCTACTTTACACCAGTTTGATAAATCTCCCCCTGAGAGCATTATTACTCATATCCAGATATTTAGGACACTGATACTAAGATACTGATACAGATACTCGTAAAAAAAAAAGTGTCCTAAATATCTGGATATAAGTAGTAATGCTCTTATTCTTTCTATCTATCTATCTATCTATCTATCTATCTATCTATCCACCTAAATTGCAGAAAAAAAGAATATTCCACTGCACTAATGTGACTTTTATTCACCAACGCAACGTTTCAGTCCACACACTGGAAACGTTGCGTTGGTAAATAAGGCCCCTTTCACACAGGCGAGTTTTCCGCGAGGGTGCAATGCGTGAGTTGAACGCATTGCACCCGCACTGAATACGGACCCATTCATTTCTGAGGGGCTGTGCGCATGAGCTGTGATTTTCACGCATCACTTGTGTGTTGCGTGAAAATCGCAGCATGCTCTATTTTGTGCGTTTTTCATGCAACGCAGGCCCCATAGTAGTGAATGGGGCTGCGTGAAAATCGCAAGCATCCGCAAGCAAGTGCGGATGCGGTGCGATTTTCACGCATGGTTGCTACGAGACGATCGGGATGGGGACCCGATCTTTATTATTTTCCCTTATAACATGGTTATAATGGAAAATAATAGCATTCTAAATACAGAATGCATAGTACAATAGGGCTGGAGAGGTTACAAAAAAATATATAATAATTTAACTGACCTTAATCCATGGTGATGGACAATGTGACGGACAATGTGATGAGCGTAGTGACGTCATCAAAGGTCCTATTTCTCACAGATGAAGACAGAAGAGATGCCGGCTGCGCGAACAAGTGGATTAAGGTGAGTTAAATTTTTTTTTTTTTTTTTTTTAAACCCCTCCAGCCCTATTGTACTATGCATTCTGTATTCAGAATGCTATTATTTTCCCTTATAACCATGTTATAAGGAAAAATAATACAATCTACACAACCTTGAACCCAAACCTGAACTTCTGTGAAGAAGTTCGGGTCTGGGTACCACATTCAGTTTTTTATCACGCGCGTGCAAAACGCATTGCACCCGCGCAATAAAAACTGAACGGAACGCAATCGCAGTCAAAACTGACTGCATTTGCGTACCTACTCGCGTGGGTTTGCCGCAATGCACCGGGACGCATCCGCAACCTAATCCGGACACGCTCGTGTGAAAGAGGCCTAAAAGTCACATTTAATTAACTTTTCTGGCTGTTGTGGAATATTCTTTTTTCTGCTTTTTTGGAGATTGGATCGCTTCAACATTCGCTGGCACCCATTTGTTTTTTAGACCGTTCATACTTTATACAATTGTGTCTATCTATCTACCTACCTATCCATATACAGTATACACTACTCACAGGGCCGTCTTTAATATTGATTGGACCCTGGGCAAAAATTTACTTGGGCCCCCTGGATCCCGCCTTCCCACACCTTAGCATGCAATCACGCCCTCCACCACAACACACACACAAAAAAATCCACACATCTGGTAGAGTCCAGTGAATGACTGTAAATACTTCTAGTTCTGAAGACTCCAGCGGCTCAGGATCAGTGCTCTGGGCAGCTGGGCTAAGGCTGGAAGTGGGCACTGCTTTGCAGGAAGGAGACCAGGGCTCGGCTCACCCTAGTGTTACAGTGCACCCCAGCACCCCACAGTATGCAGTATAGCACCCTATAGTATACAGCACCACACAGTATGCAGTTTAGCACCCCACACTATACAGTACCCCACAGTATATAGTAGAGCAGTATAGCAGCCCACAGTATACAGCACCTCACGGTATACAACACCTCACTGTATACAGCACCCCAAACTATACACGATACAGCCCCCCACACTATACAGTACAGCAGTATAGCACCCCCCCCCCACTATACAGGCCCCCCCACACTATACAGGCCCCCCACAGTATACAGCCCACCACACAGTATACATCTCACCACACAGTATACAGGCCACCCCCCCCCCCCCCACAGTATACAGCCCACCACACAATATACAGCCCATTACACAATATACAGCCAATTACACAATATACAGCCCACCACACAATATACAGCCCACCACACAATATACAGCCCATTACACAATATACAGCCAATTACACAATATACAGCCCACCACACAATATACAGCCCACCACACAATATACACCCTACCACACAATATACAGCACCCCACTATACAGTAGTTTACAGTATATTAACATAACAGCCCCTGTCACCTTTTTCTGATGTAATCTTTACACAAAAAAGCTCCAGTTAACTTTTGCAACACTCAGTAGGACCTGTGATGACCTCATAGCCATGTGACCAGTAATTGCTAGGTTACTGGTCACATGGTAATGATGTCATTAAGGTCCTGTCGGAATATTTATGCTGTCTCCGATTGACAGTCTATATGATTTATGTGAATAAATTAAAATCGGTAATAAAGGAGATTCTAACTTATTATCATAAATATCAAGCTAAAACAAGCTCGTGATCTGCGTTGAATTGAAGACAAAACCCAGTTACAGACAAAATATATATGTAATTTATTAATACAATTTATAGTGCAAAATAATATACATAACAAAATTGGCGGTAATAAAATTCACTCAATGATATGCAAAATAGTGGTAAAGACAAAAATTATTGAGAACATATATATTTATATATACACAATTATGCCTTCTTATAATAATACCCCTCACTTATTTTAAAAGTCAATTTAATACTTGATTTCTCTCAGCCGACAAATGTCCGATTAAACCCAAATCTGGTTTATCTTTTATCTATATAAATATATATATATTATCAACCATACTGGTCTAGAACTGAATTCAGTTCCTTGGAGATAATACCGTGTTTTCACTAGTATATTTTTAATCTCCCTGTATTGGATTAATTTTCAGGATGATGCTGCAGGTACACCCCAATCTTATTCCAAAACAGATACTATACACAAAGTATGGTTAATTGAATATATCTATAGATATGTATTATATTAATTAATTATCCTATAAAATATAGGTAAGGTTATACTATACCAAAATGTCAGCTAGCAGAAATCAGTTTCAATGGTTCTAAGATGGCTGCCTCCACTGACTGGCAAGATGGTCAAGATGATGTTCAGAGAGAGAGTCAGATCGATCCCTTCTGTCAGCCCATACCATCTTTTTATCCTTTCTTAGAAAGGGCTTGGCCAAGTTTTATCATTAACTAGTGACCTCACTTTATAATTAATAGAACCTCCCTCTAGGGAAAAATATACCCTAGATCTTTGTTACCCTAACACTAGATGGCACTAGTATTCCATACAAAAATCGAAGCATTAATTTATTTCTCTTATTCATATACTAGCAATAATATGTAATCTAAGGTTTCAGACGAAACCTTGAGAAGATCTTTAAGAGACAATGAGTTTTATACTTGGTCAACTAACTTGTGTATCCTTAAGTCTTTTGACCAAACTTGATTAAATCAAGATAAATAGGGCTATCTCAATTTATTGTTCGTGGAGGAGACAGGGTTTGTTCATGATCACCTGTGTCCACATTTTCCCATTCCAGGAAATAAATAATTAATTTGTGTGTTCCACTGAGACAGATTCTAAACATGACAGAGGAGTTTATACCTCATTTCTAATCTTACAATTGAATATATCTATGAGGACTATACTCTTATATATATACTATATATTCAGCACACCTATTAAAATTGATTATATAAAATCAATCTACTCCTATATTGATTAATATAAAAACCCCAAAGAAAGATTAGAGTCTTTCTATTCACTAAAATCATCAGAATTCAAATACATTGTCTTATCTAGGCCATGACATCTCATTAGACCTTGGGACATCTCCTTCTCACAAAACAGACTTAGGTAAACACTTTGGTATATATCGTAAACCTTAGGTTAGCAATTTCAGAGTAAAGGAAAAAAAAATCACTCTGTCTTTTAATAAGACAAAATGGTTGTCCCTTAGGCTCATGTCCATACACTTATATAGGCCTTATAATTATGGACTTTATTCATACCCAATAGTTCTGACAAATCCCCCCCCTTCTTCCCACGTTAGTCAAGGATCCCCTTAAGACCTAACTGGGAGAAGGTCGGAAGAATTTTCATGTTCATCAATATTGTATCTGAGTCTTTTATCGCATCATAACGTCAATCCTGGAAAAGTATATTATCACAGAGATTCTGTGTCCAATGGTTTTAGCATGTGAGAAAAATGCAAAACTTGGCACCAATCATGCCATTATTGCTGTGACTTTGTTCTCATGCATAATGTACCAATTTGGTTCCTTTCCCAAGCTAAAATGGTGATATCCGGTATCTTCATCCAATGAATGTCCTTGGATCCAGTTTCGCAAAGATTCTTGAAATATAATCTTCCTAGCCATCATTCACAATTCTGGGACATCTGAAACACGACTGTAGATTCGGGTTGATGATTAGTTCCGTCTTTAATTGGACCTCTTGAATCAACACCATCTGCACGATATCTGTATCTTTGTTGTCATCATCATCGCCAGGAATCACGTCTGGTTCCACCCGTCCTTTTCCTATAAAGGAAAATGAAAGTATGAATACAGTATATATATATATTTATTTATTTTTTTCTTTCGAGATATACAGTTTCCCTAGCGTTGCTATGTAAAATGCTTTATATGGAAACCCCAGAATTGGAACATCTGTGAACTGAGAGAAATCAGATTAACGCATCCTTATTCATTCTCTTATTCAGCGTCATCTTCTATGATTCTCAGTTCTGATCTTGGATGACATACTCGCAATTGATTTACATGGACCCATTTCTCGATGAAACCATCTTTGGTATTAATTTTCACCTTATAAACTACAGGTGATATTTTATCAATTACATCATACGGACCTTTCCATGATGGGAGAAATTTTCTTTCTTTTACCCGATCCCGGGCAAAGTTATAGAGATACACTCTATCTCCTACCTCATATTCCTTTTTGGTAGTTTTCAAGTCATAATAAGTTTTGTTACTTACGGCGGCTTTCTCAAGATTCTTCTGCGCGAAAGCAAACGCGTGTTGAAGATACTTACGAAGGTCCTCCACATACTGATGTGTCGTGGCTGCATTGATCAGGTTATGATCTGATGTGCGATACAACAGATGTTGAGGAAGTACCATTCTTCTTCCTGTCATCAGCTCAAAAGGTGACATCTGGGTAGCCGTACTTGGAGTAGCTCTAATGGCCATGAGTACTAATGGTAACCTTATATCCCAGTCTTTACCCGACTCCTTAACATATTTCTTAAGGATGTTGACAATAGACTGGTTATAGCGCTCAACGGATCCGCTAGATGTTGGACGATAAGCAATGTGTAATTTTCTCTTCACACCCAACATCTTCCACATCTTCGCCATTACCTCACTTACAAAGTGTGATCCACGATCTGAATCAATCCTTAATGGTAACCCAAATCTGGAAAATACATGGTTAATCAACAAAAATGCACAGGTCTCGGCTGTGTTATTGCGGGCCGGTAGACACTCTACCCATTTTGTAAACACACAAGTGACGGTTAACATGTATTTATTTCCTCGGGATGACCGGGTAACAGGACCAATAAAATCGATTTGGATGTCAGACCATGGTAATGAAAAACCTTTCTTCTGAAGTGGAGCACGATGTTTAGGACCTTGCGGTTGAAATTGCGCACATACCAAACAACCTTGACAATAACTTGGACATCCTTTAACATATGAGGCCAGTAGGCATAATCACGTAGTGACTCATATGTAATCTTTTCTCCACGATGACCAGCTGTAGGTGCATCATGGGCATGCTGTAACATTAAACCTCTAAATGTAGTAGGAACTACCCACTGCTGAATACCATTTTTAGAGGTTCTCATTAATAACCCATCCTGAATACTAAATTGGGATTTGGATTTCATAAGTAATCGGAGGTCTTCTTTTTGGGTATAATTATCCTCCGATATGGGATTATTATTAGGATCCTCAATATGTTTATAGAAGATTCCCAATATAAGATCTTCCTTCTGGCTTTTAATCAGATCCTCACTAGAAGATTCTTGGCTCCACTGAACTATACTATTTTCAGTTTGGGCCTTAGCTTGTTGTCTAGTGATAGCGTCAATGGGAATCATCTCTAGTAAATGATCTATATTCACATGATCACCACTTATGGCTCCTTGTTTAGCTAGTTTATCAGCTAGGTCATTACCCTCTTTATCTTTATTTTGGGTTTTGGAATGACCTTTAGTCTTTTTCCAATAAATGGTTAGATCATTATGTCGGACTAGCTCATCTATGGCACAAAACAACTTGGCGTGTTTCACTGGTTTGTTATTGGACCGTAACATATGACTCCTCTTCCATGTGGGCATATATTCTACAAAACTGTTCCGCACATAATTTGAATCAGTAACGATGACGAATTCCTTTATATTGTGCTCTATAGCAATTTTAACGGTTTGGTAGACAGCTGCTAATTCGGCTACCTGGCTACTCTTAGCACCAATACTATAACCTATTGAAATACTCGGGCACCCATCTATCCACGTAATTCCAATTCCTGCCACTAGTTTTCTTTCATCCCCTACAATGGCATGGTAAGCACAACCATCTATGTACGCACAGGGGAGTAGAGAGCAATAGTCGTCTTCATACACTTTGTAAGGGGAAGATTTTTGTTCCTCTAGAAAATCATCTATCAGTTCTTCCGTTTGAGAATTAGCAGCGCAATTATGCAATTCAGCAAGTCCTTGGGCTACTGGACACTTTTTATTTTGCTTATACTGAACTTCCAACGGCCATCCTTGTAAAGACAAGGTCCAAGCAGTGATCCTGCTGTTAGACAAGTTACCATCCCTAATTTTATCACTCTGTAGATATTGTAGGGGTTGATGGGCCGTTTCAACAATGATTTTCTCACCCTGTACAAAACTTCTAAAGTTTTGAAGCGCCCAGACTGTGGCTAGTAAAGCTTTTTCACAGTTGCTAAACTTTATTTCTACTGGTGACAGTGATTTACTTGCATAAGCTATAACTTTATGCAATTTATCTTGTTTTTGGCATAGGACAGCACTAATACTAAGATTTGTAAAACCAGTTTCCAGATAAAAGGGTTTACCCCCCTCGGGATAAGCTAGACATGGGGCTTGGGTGAGTCTCCTTTTAAGCTCAGACATAGCTTGTTCCTGATCCTCCCCCCATGTCCAGGGTACACCTTTCTTTAACAATGTCAGCAATGGTTTACTAATCTCAGCATAGTTATCAATGAATTTACGGGAGTAATTCATCATACCCAGAAATGATCTTAATTCACTAATGTTGGTAGGCGTTTTAGATTTCATAACAGCCTCCACCTTTTTCTTCTGGGGATTCAGGCCTTCACAGGTAACCTCATGTCCAAGGAAATTTACCTTAGTTCGACACCACTGGGCTTTCTGTAAAGAAATTTTCACACCTGCCTCTTTCAACTGATTCAGTACATGCCTAATTTCTTGAATATGCTGGTCAAATGAAGTACTTTTCATCAAAATGTCATCTACATAAGTTAAATTTCCTCTTTCTGTGGCATCAGGCATAGCCTTATGTAAAAATACAGCAAATTCATGACCTGAATTTATGTACCCAAACGGTAGTCTAGTCCAGGCAAACTGTTCTTTACCAAAAGTAAAGGCTAATTTGTATTGATCTTCAGGGCTCACTTTGATGGTCCAATATCCCTGAGCGCAATCTAAGGTGGTAAAGATCCTAGCGCCTTGCATTTGTACCAAGCATTGGTCTATATATGGCACGGGCCAGCCGGACATATATACACGTTTATTTAGCTGACGAAGATCAGCACATAAACGCCATTGACCATTCGGTTTAAGAATTCCAAGAATAGGATTGTTATAAGAACTGTGCACTGGTCTTATAATACCTCTCTCCTTGAGATTTTGGATTATTTCCGCTAGCGAGTCGTAACAAGCTAGTGGAAGACGATATTGCTTGATATAAACGGGAGGTGCCTCAGGATCAGTCTGGATCCTGGCAATGTGTATGTCAGTCAGACCACAATCAAAGGAATCTTTAGCAAAGATATCCTTGAATTCTAAGAGAACTTCCTTTAGTTGTTGTCGCTCTGGGTCATTGGAGCATCCATCAGCTAATGAGATTTGTTGCTGGACCATTTCCATAAACCCTGGAAAAACTTCTGGTTGACCTATTTCATAGGTTTCCTCCAATCTGTCAGTGAGGTCATGATTTGACTTACCTGCTTTTTCAGCAAACTCATGATATTCCTGGGCTTCCTGCTCATTGATTGTATGATCAAAGGTAAGAGAGGATTCCTCTACCTTACAGGTACCTTCTTCAAGATTAAAAGGATATACTGAACTAATGGTGAACAATCCTTCAGGAGAAGAATAAAATGTTTGTTCAACCAATTGTTCTTCTGTTAGATACGATTCAGGTATTAGGCCAATAATTATATTCTGAAACCCAAAAGTATAATAATCTGAATCTAATGCCATACCAATGATAGTGTCTTTAGACAAATGAACTTCATTTGGCATACCATTATTCACAATTATTTGGGTTTTAAAGGTTTGTAAATTCACCATAGGGGTATGATTTACTGAAATACCTAATTGTTGCATTCTGTTTGATAGGCATATCAATGCATCACCATTCTTTAATTTTTGGCCTTTTGACACCTGAATGGGTAACAGGAAATTATTAGTACCTGGAGGGATGATTATATCTCGTGGCACTAATACACTGACTGCATAAGGCAGTATCTGGGATGACTTGAGTGCTTCATGTTCATCCATAAAACCTTCAGGATTCCCTTTTAATCTTGTCCACAATGTGGAATTCACTATATCCACATGGATAGCAAAACGATGTAAAATATCGTTGCCAATGTACATAGGATATCTGGGTTCATCAAGCACCAGGAATAAATGAGTAGCCGATTTTCCTGCAATAGAAATGGTTAATATACATTTTGCAATTATATTATGATCATCAGAATCATTATCTAAGTCATGTATCCAATTATCTTGTGGATTTGGATATCGAATCACTTTAGAATTGGCCACTTGATTTAGTAGATCCCTACTAATATAACTGTTTTCATGGCGCAAATCCAATTTAGCCCTCTTAGTTCTTCCTAAGTCATTCACCTGTACTGGGAAGAACATCTCATCATCCACCTTTTCCATTCCCACTAGGAATTGTTCGTGACCATTAAACCCAATAGGGTCAGTAGTTTCTGGGTGTAGGTGGATTGTAAGAACATCCCCTTCCAAACAGACATCTTTTACTCGTTCAGGAGACACACATATGGTGTTATCTTCCTGTTCACCTATAGTGGAATTTGGAGTGATTTGCAGGAAAGAGACATCAGGGACTTGGCTATTTCGGAAATGTACCTCAATGGAATCCGGCCTTTCCTCTATCACATGGCAGTTACGCCTATTGTGATAGGATTGTGATTGTTCATAATTAATGGGCATCCTCACTTGAGACCATATCACCTTATTAACAAAATCAATAACTGGACTTAATCTTTTCAGGAAATCGATGCCAATAATTAATCTATCAATGGGCATATCCACGATCAATGTAGGATGGCTAATTACTTTGTTTCCTACTTTAAAATCCAGCCAAGCTTTACCTAAAACCTTGAGGGCATTGCCTGAGACACTTACCAGGTTAGCATTAAAACTTTTTAACTTATACCTGTTAGAAGATACATCCTGCAATTGTTGGAAGTATTTTACAGATAATAAAGTTGCTTGGCTACCTGTATCTATCAAGGCTATTATTGGCGAGAAATTATCAAATAATTCAACTTTCATATAATATCTATTATCTATTTCCTGTATGGAACAAAGATATTTGGCATGATTATTGAAATGGTTTTCCTGCTCAGCAGTTAGACTTGTCCTCAACTCCTCCTCCTTCCTTTTATGAGCAGGATCGCATGTCTTCTTCTGTGCAGCTGAAGACTTTGTGTGCTGTAAGACAGAACAAACAGGTTTCCCCTCCCCCTTGCCATGTGGCTTTGTAAGGGTTAAATTCCTTTTAAAGGGAAAGACAATTATATTAGATTGCTCCACTTTACATACATTTAAGTCATCAACCTCTGCAACATTTGACATACTTACCTGCTTCTCCCCCTTTATATTTGGGGAGGATTCTCTACAGGAGGGGTTACCCCTAAAAAAGGATTTTTAGGGTTAGCAGTGATTGTTTTAGACAATTCCTCCATCCGCTGCATCAACATACCAAACTGATCTTGGATTTGATCCATTCGATCATATAGGTTACTTCTCTTTCTCCCATAATCTTTGGGAGATTGATTTTGGTACCGATATGATTGTGATCTCCCAGAACCATCTGACTCAGAACCACTTTGAGCCCTTTCTGGCCTACGTTGATATCCCCTATAATAATTATTCTGATATCTTTGAAAAGGAGGGAACCGTCTATTTCTAAACTCCTTCTGGTGGTTTGGGTTCTTTTCAGCAACATTTGGACCCTTATTCCCATCTGGCCTAGGCTGAATTTTATTTGGCTCGGAAGGTCTAGGAGTTTTTAACACATCAGCATAACTTCTTTTAGGGCTTTCAAATTTTCCCTGATCTCTTTTTATGTGAGTTTCTGCTATTTCCTCACTCGCTTTTTTAAATTTTCTATCAGGAGACTCATCACAATTTTGTATTGCAGCGTACAGAGTTGTACTCTCAGTGAGTAACCAATCCAGAGTCTTTCTGGGATGGTAATCCCTGGCCAAAATAAATTTTATTTTATTGGGCAAAGCGTCATAAAATAACTGGATAAATTCACTACCTTCAAAATTGGGATCTTTTTCAGATAAACTATAGGCATTTTTGAGGACTGACAAAAATTCCCTGGGACTTTGATTATGTCTACATTTCAGGGTAAATAAGGCCCTCCTTGCAGCAGTAGTGGACTTATAGGGACCAAATTCAGTTTTTATTTCTGCGACCACATCTGACCAAGAATCCCTACCCATATCTCTAAGGGAATTAAAGAAATACCGGTGTTTTGGTTCGAATACCCAGGTAATAAATTCAAGTTTCTGTATGTCCTTTTCTAAATGTAAAGTTTTCATGGCCTCCTCATATATTTCCAAATGACTTATTATGGAGGGTGAACCCTTTTTTGCAAATTGACCCACAGTTTCCTTGAGAAATTTGATCACTTTAGTAGTGTCTATCATGGGTTGATAAGATCTCTGTACTGAACTTTTAGAGGACCTAGGAGGTGAAATCGGTCTTAATTTAGGAAGAGAATGTTCTCTCAGAGCCATTAATTCTTCTCCATTAAAGGGGTTGTCATATTTACTTTCTGCATCTAATTCCCCCCTGGAATATTTTACCTGCACTCTATTAGAATCCTTAGGCTGTCTGAATTGAAGAGGGTCAAGATCCCGGTTATCTAACTCTGTTTGTAAATTTCTATTGTCCTTATACAACTTTTTACATTCCTCATCTAGATCCACCATAGACAATTGACATTTAGACAATTCATTAGTAGCCTGACTTAATTTCCATTCCAGAGTCCTAATAACTTCTTGCTGTTGACTGTCTCTGTCATTATATTCTGATAATTTAGCAGACCATTGTGCTAATTCACCAGAAACCATGGCCGCCTTATTTTCCATTTCAGATAAATCTTTTTGAAATTTATCAATTTCATATGCCTGTTCAACATTTTTATATTTTGCTTTTTCTAATTGCTTTGCTATTTCAATAACTAAATATACAAATTCAGGCCAAGATTGAAGGATTAATGAATCCTTATCTTTCTTATGTTTAGCTTGGGAAATGTGACAGAGATAATCAGCAAATCGGGATTTATCAGACCAGATATCATCTGCATATTCTACAGCTCTCTTTTCCAATTCAAACCTCCAATCCTTTAACTCTCTCTTAATATCCAACCTGTCATGCATATGACCCAACACAATATATTCAATTAATTCTTGAGTCTTTCTATCATGCATATCAGTCTTTACCACTGCAGCAGCAGCCTGCATGCCTTGGCTAGCCTCGCCATTGTTATCAGACATTTTTTTACTTGTTGCACTACAAGTACCACAATAACTTTATCAAATATATATTTTGCACCCCAAAATTTTGTTTCTATTACAAGCAGATCTCGGTAGGGACCTCCAATTTAATGTCGGAATATTTATGCTGTCTCCGATTGACAGTCTATATGATTTATGTGAATAAATTAAAATCGGTAATAAAGGAGATTCTAACTTATTATCATAAATATCAAGCTAAAACAAGCTCGTGATCTGCGTTGAATTGAAGACAAAACCCAGTTACAGACAAAATATATATGTAATTTATTAATACAATTTATAGTGCAAAAAAATATAATATATATAACAAAATTGGCGGTAATAAAATTCACTCAATGATATGCAAAATAGTGGTAAAGACAAAAATAATTGAGAACATATATTATATATACACAATTATGCCTTCTTATAATAATACCCCTCACTTATTTTAAAAGTCAATTTAATACTTGATTTCTCTCAGCCGACAAATGTCCGATTAAACCCAAATCTGGTTTATCTTTTATCTATATAAATATATATATATTATCAACCATACTGGTCTAGAACTGAATTCAGTTCCTTGGAGATAATACCGTGTTTTCACTAGTATATTTTTAATCTCCCTGTATTGGATTAATTTTCAGGATGATGCTGCAGGTACACCCCAATCTTATTCCAAAACAGATACTATACACAAAGTATGGTTAATTGAATATATCTATAGATATGTATTATATTAATTAATTATCCTATAAAATATAGGTAAGGTTATACTATACCAAAATGTCAGCTAGCAGAAATCAGGTTCAATGGTTCTAAGATGGCTGCCTCCACTGACTGGCAAGATGGTCAAGATGATGTTCAGAGAGAGAGTCAGATCGATCCCTTCTGTCAGCCCATACCATCTTTTTATCCTTTCTTAGAAAGGGCTTGGCCAAGTTTTATCATTAACTAGTGACCTCACTTTATAATTAATAGAACCTCCCTCTAGGGAAAAATATACCCTAGATCTTTGTTACCCTAACACTAGATGGCACTAGTATTCCATACAAAAATCGAAGCATTAATTTATTTCTCTTATTCATATACTAGCAATAATATGTAATCTAAGGTTTCAGACGAAACCTTGAGAAGATCTTTAAGAGACAATGAGTTTTATACTTGGTCAACTAACTTGTGTATCCTTAAGTAGGGATGAGCGAACTCGAACTGTATAGTTCGGGTTCGTACCGAATTTTGGGGTGTCCGTGACACGGACCCGAACCCGGACATTTTCGTAAAAGTCCGGGTTCGGGTTCGGTGTTCGTCGCTTTCTTCGGCGCTTTTGTGACGCTTTCTTGGCGCTTTTTGAAAGGCTGCAAAGCAGCCAATCAACAAGCGTCATACTACTTGCCCCAAGAGGCCATCACAGCCATGCCTACTATTGGCATGGCTGTGATTGGCCAGAGCACCATGTGACCCAGCCTCTATTTAAGCTGGAGTCACATAGCGCCGCCCGTCACTCTGCTCTGATTAGCGTAGGGAGAGGTTGCGGCTGCGACAGTAGGGCGAGATTAGGCAGATTAACTCCTCCAAAGGACTTGATTAACTGATCGATCTGCAGCTGTGGATCATTGAGCTGCTGATCCTCAATTGCTCACTGTTTTTAGGCTGCACAGACCGTTTGTCAGTCTCATTTTTCTGGGGTGATCGGCGGCCATTTTGTGTCTTGTGGTGCGCCAGCACAAGCTGCGACCAAGTGCATTTAACCCTCAATGGTGTGGTTGTTTTTTGGCTAAAGCCTACATCAGGGTGAAGCTGTCACACCAAGTGCATTTAACCAGCAATAGTCTGTTCATTTTTTGGCCATATACAAAATCAGGGGCAAGCTGCGCCTGTCACCAAGTGCATTTAACCCTCAATGGTGTGGTTGTTTTTTGGCTAAAGCCTACATCAGGGTGAAGCTGTCACACCAAGTGCATTTAACCAGCAATAGTCTGTTCATTTTTTGGCCATATACAAAATCAGGGGCAAGCTGCGCCTGTCACCAAGTGCATTTAACCCTCAATGGTGTGGTTGTTTTTTGGCTAAAGCCTACATCAGGGTGAAGCTGTCACACCAAGTGCATTTAACCAGCAATAGTCTGTTCATTTTTTGGCCATATACAAAATCAGGGGCAAGCTGCGCCTGTCACCAAGTGCATTTAACCCTCAATGGTGTGGTTGTTTTTTGGCTAAAGCCTACATCAGGGTGAAGCTGTCACACCAAGTGCATTTAACCAGCAATAGTCTGTTATTTTTTGGCCATATCCCAGTCTAATTCTGTCACTAAATCCATACCGGTCACCCAGCGCCTAAATACTAGGCCTCAAATTTATATCCAGCTAAATCTGTCCCTAGTGCTGTAGCTGGGCGAGTTATTTAGTGTCCGTTCAAGCACATTTCTTGTTCTGGGTTGAAATACAATTCCCAATTTAGCAATTTCATAATTTAGTGGTTCCTGCTATATCAGAGCTATTTGAAATCTATCCCAAAAAGGGTATATAATATTGAAGGTGCACATTGGGTCATTCAGAATAACTTCACACACACCCGCTACTGTGTATTTCCAAGTCTAATTCTGTCACTAAACCCATACCTGTCACCCAGCGCCTAAATACTAGGCCTCAAATTTAAATCCCTCTAAATCTCTCGTTACCCGCTGTACTGTTGTTGCTGGGCAAGATATTTAGTGTCCGTCAAAGCACATTTTTTGTTCTGGGTTGAAGTACAATTCCCAATTTAGCAATTTCATAATTTAGTGGTTCCTGCTATATCAGAGCTATTTGAATCTATCCCTAAAAGGGTATATAATATTGAAGGTGCACATTGGGTCATTCAGAATAACTTCACACACACCCGCTACTGTGTATTTCCAAGTCTAATTCTGTCACTAAACCCATACCTGTCACCCAGCGCCTAAATACTAGGCCTCAAATTTAAATCCCTCTAAATCTCTCGTTACCGCTGTACTGTTGTTGCTGGGCAAGATATTTAGTGTCCGTCAAAGCACATTTTTTGTTCTGGGTTGAAGTACAATTCCCAATTTAGCAATTTCATAATTTAGTGGTTCCTGCTATATCAGAGCTATTTGAAATCTATCCCTAAAAGGGTATATAATATTGAAGGTGCACATTAGGGTCATTCAGAATAACTTCACACACACCCGCTACTGTGTATTTCCAAGTCTAATTCTGTCACTAAATCCCATACCTGTCACCCAGCGCCTAAATACTAGGCCTCAAATTTAAATCCCTCTAAATCTCTCGTTACCCGCTGTACTGTTGTTGCTGGGCAAGATATTTAGTGTCCGTCAAAGCACATTTTTTGTTCTGGGTTGAAGTACAATTCCCAATTTAGCAATTTCATAATTTAGTGGTTTCTGCTATATCAGAGCTATTTGAAATCTATCCCTAAAAGGGTATATAATATTGAAGGTGCACATAGGGTCATTCAGAATAACTTCACACACACCCGCTACTGTGTATTTCCAAGTCTAATTCTGTCACTAAATCCATACCGGTGCACCCAGCGCCTAAATACTAGGCCTCAAATTTAAATCCCTCTAAATCTCTCGTTACCACCGCTGTACTGTTGTTGCTGGGCAAGATATTTAGTGTCCGTCAAAGCACATTTTTTGTTCTGGGTTGAAGTACAATTCCCAATTTAGCAATTTCATAATTTAGTGGTTTCTGCTATATCAGAGCTATTTGAAATCTATCCCTAAAAGGGTATATAATATTGAAGGTGCACATAGGGTCATTCAGAATAACTTCACACACACCGCTTACTGTGCATTTCCAAGTCTAATTCTGTCACTAAATCCATACCGGTGACCCAGCGCCTAAATACTAGGCCTCAAATTTAAATCCCTCTAAATCTCTCGTTACCCACCGCTGTACTGTTGTTGCTGGGCAAGATATTTAGTGTCCGTCAAAGCACATTTTTTGTTCTGGGTTGAAGTACAATTCCCAATTTAGCAATTTCATAATTTAGTGGTTTCTGCTATATCAGAGCTATTTGAAATCTATCCCTAAAAGGGTATATAATATTGAAGGTGCACATAGGGTCATTCAGAATAACTTCACACACACCGCTTCTGTGCATTTCCAAGTCTAATTCTGTCACTAAATCCATACCGGTGACCCAGCGCCTAAATACTAGGCCTCAAATTTAAATCCCTCTAAATCTCTCGTTACCCACCGCTGTACTGTTGTTGCTGGGCAAGATATTTAGTGTCCGTCAAAGCACATTTTTTGTTCTGGGTTGAAGTACAATTCCCAATTTAGCAATTTCATAATTTAGTGGTTTCTGCTATATCAGAGCTATTTGAAATCTATCCCTAAAAGGGTATATAATATTGAAGGTGCACATAGGGTCATTCAGAATAACTTCACACACACGCTTCTGTGCATTTCCAAGTCTAATTCTGTCACTAAATCCATACCGGTGACCCAGCGCCTAAATACTAGGCCTCAAATTTAAATCCCTCTAAATCTCTCGTTACCCACCGCTGTACTGTTGTTGCTGGGCAAGATATTTAGTGTCCGTCAAAGCACATTTTTTGTTCTGGGTTGAAGTACAATTCCCAATTTAGCAATTTCATAATTTAGTGGTTTCTGCTATATCAGAGCTATTTGAAATCTATCCCTAAAAGGGTATATAATATTGAAGGTGCACATAGGGTCATTCAGAATAACTTCACACACACCGCTTCTGTGCATTTCCAAGTCTAATTCTGTCACTAAATCCATACCGGTGACCCAGCGCCTAAATACTAGGCCTCAAATTTAAATCCCTCTAAATCTCTCGTTACCCACCGCTGTACTGTTGTTGCTGGGCAAGATATTTAGTGTCCGTCAAAGCACATTTTTTGTTCTGGGTTGAAGTACAATTCCCAATTTAGCAATTTCATAATTTAGTGGTTTCTGCTATATCAGAGCTATTTGAAATCTATCCCTAAAAGGGTATATAATATTGAAGGTGCACATAGGGTCATTCAGAATAACTTCACACACACGCTTCTGTGCATTTCCAAGTCTAATTCTGTCACTAAATCCATACCGGTGACCCAGCGCCTAAATACTAGGCCTCAAATTTAAATCCCTCTAAATCTCTCGTTACCCACCGCTGTACTGTTGTTGCTGGGCAAGATATTTAGTGTCCGTCAAAGCACATTTTTTGTTCTGGGTTGAAGTACAATTCCCAATTTAGCAATTTCATAATTTAGTGGTTCCTGCTATATCAGAGCTATTTGAAATCTATCCCTAAAAGGGTATATAATATTGAAGGTGCACATTGGGTCATTCAGAATAACTTCACACACACCCGCTACTGTGTATTTCCAAGTCTAATTCTGTCACTAAACCCATACCTGTCACCCAGCGCCTAAATACTAGGCCTCAAATTTAAATCCCTCTAAATCTCTCGTTACCCGCTGTACTGTTGTAGCTGGGAAAGTTATTTAGTGTCCGTCAAAGCACATTTTTTGTTCTGGGTTGAAGTACAATTCCCAATTTAGCAATTTCATAATTTAGTGGTTCCTGCTATATCAGAGCTATTTGAAATCTATCCCTAAAAAGGGTATATAATATTCAAGGTGCACATTGGGTCATTCAGAATAACTTCACACACACGCTTCTGTGCATTTCCAAGTCTAATTCTGTCACTAAATCCATACCGGTCACCCAGCGCCTAAATACTAGGCCTCAAATTTATATCCCGCTGAATTTGAATACAATACATTGGGCCAAATAATATATTTGTTGTTGTGGTGAACCATAACAATGAGAAAAACATCTAGTAAGGGACGCGGACGTGGACATGGTCGTGGTGGTGTTAGTGGACCCTCTGGTGCTGGGAGAGGACGTGGCCGTTCTGCCACATCCACACGTCCTAGTGTACCAACTACCTCAGGTCCCAGTAGCCGCCAGAATTTACAGCGATATATGGTGGGGCCCAATGCCGTTCTAAGGATGGTAAGGCCTGAGCAGGTACAGGCATTAGTCAATTGGGTGGCCGACAGTGGATCCAGCACGTTCACATTATCTCCCACCCAGTCTTCTGCAGAAAGCGCACAGATGGCGCCTGAAAACCAACCCCATCAGTCTGTCACATCACCCCCATGCATACCAGGGAAACTGTCTCAGCCTCAAGTTATGCAGCAGTCTCTTATGCTGTTTGAAGACTCCGCTGGCAGGGTTTCCCAAGGGCATCCACCTAGCCCTTCCCCAGCGGTGAAAGACATAGAATGCACTGACGCACAACCACTTATGTTTCCTGATGATGAGGACATGGGAATACCACCTCAGCATGTCTCTGATGATGACGAAACACAGGTGCCAACTGCTGCGTCTTTCTGCAGTGTGCAGACTGAACAGGAGGTCAGGG